>NW_028319224.1:1057500-1155000 GCF_062004578.1 Staurois parvus | reverse complement strand
TGATATAAAGATCTATATAGAGGAATCAGGACCTCCTTCCTCCTGCCGGTGACCCCTCTAGTGATAGAAAGATCTATATAGAGGAATCAGGACCTCCTTCCTCCTGCCAGTGACCCCTCTAGTGATATGAAGATCTATATAGAGGAATCGGGACCTCCTTCTTCCTGCCGGTGACATCTCTAGTGATATAGAGATCTATATAGAGGAATCAGGACCTCCTTCCTCCTGCCGGTGACCCCTCTAGTGATAGATCTATATAGAGGAATCAGGACCTCCTTCCTCCTGCCGGTGACCCCTCTAGTGATAGGATCTATATAGAGGAATCAGGACCTCTATACCTCCTGCCGGTGACCCCTCTAGTGATAGGACCTATATAGAGGAATCAGGACCTCCTTCCTCCTGCCGGTGACCCCTCTAGTGATAGGACCTATATAGAGGAATCAGGACCTCCTTCCTCCTGCCGGTGATCCCTCTACTGATATAAAGATCTATATAGAGGAATCGGGACCTCCTTCCTCCCGTTGGTGACCCCTCTAGTGATAGATCTATATAGAGGAATCAGGACCTCCTTCCTCCTGCCGGTGACCCCTCTAGTGATAGGACCTATATAGAGGAATCAGGACCTCCTTCCTCCTCCCGGTGACCCCTCTAGTGATAGAAAGATCTATATAGAGGAATCAGGACCTCCTTCCTCCTGCCGGTGATCCCTCTACTGATATAAAGATCTATATAGAGGAATCGGGACCTCCTTCCTCCCGTTGGTGACCCCTCTAGTGATAGATCTATATAGAGGAATCAGGACCTCCTTCCTCCTGCCGGTGACCCCTCTAGTGATAGATCTATATAGAGGAATCAGGACCTCCTTCCTCCTGCCGGTGACCCCTCTAGTGATAGGATCTATATAGAGGAATCAGGACCTCCTTCCTCCTGCCGGTGACCCCTCTAGTGATAGATCTATATAGAGGAATCAGGACCTCCTTCCTCCTGCCGGTGACCCCTCTAGTGATAGGACCTATATAGAGGAATCAGGACCTCCTTCCTCCTGCCGGTGACCCCTCTAGTGATAGGACCTATATAGAGGAATCAGGACCTCCTTCCTCCTCCCGGTGACCCCTCTAGTGATAGAAAGATCTATATAGAGGAATCAGGACCTCCTTCCTCCTGCCGGTGATCCCTCTACTGATATAAAGATCTATATAGAGGAATCGGGACCTCCTTCCTCCCGTTGGTGACCCCTCTAGTGATAGATCTATATAGAGGAATCAGGACCTACTTCCTCCTGCCGGTGACCCCTCTAGTGATAGGACCTATATAGAGGAATCAGGACCTCCTTCCTCCTCCCGGTGACCCCTCTAGTGATAGAAAGATCTATATAGAGGAATCAGGACCTCCTTCCTCCTGCCGGTGATCCCTCTACTGATAGAAAGATCTATATAGAGGAATCAGGACCTCCTTCCTCCCGTTGGTGACCCCTCTAGTGATAGATCTATATAGAGGGATCAGGACCTCCTTCCTCCCGTTGGTGACCCCTCTAGTGATAGATCTATATAGAGGAATCAGGACCTCCTTCCTCCCGTTGGTGACCCCTCTAGTGATAGATCTATATAGAGGGATCAGGACCTCCTTCCTCCTGCCGGTGACCCCTCTAGTGATAGGATCTATATAGAGGAATCAGGACCTCCTTCCTCCTGTTGGTGACCCCTCTAGTGATGAACCCAAGAATTCTGTTTGCTTTCCCTACTGCCTGTCACACTGTTTGGTCATTTTACAATCAGCTGAACTAAGTACCCCCCCCCCCCCCCCCAGTCCTTTTCCATCCTGTTCCATGTCAGACACCTCCAGGGACACCCACCCCATCACACACACCTGTACATACCTTCTGTCTTGTAGTATTGGATGCTGAGAAGCGGCTGCCATGACATCCTCACTGATCGCCCTTTTCTTTCTCTTGCAGGTTTTGAGAGTATTTTAGAAGGGCTGTTTGGACCGGGATTACTGCAAGATCTCAGCCTGTTTAAAGGTTTGACATTGTTTTTATTTCTTATTAAGGGGCTGCGTTTGTCCTCACACGGATAATGCACGTCTGTCACTGAATTTGTCTTGTATCGGGTCAAATGTTCTAAAGTGAATGTGTGCGTTGCTCACGGGAGGTGTCCCCACCATCAGATTATACTTCCCATCATCCTCCCGCCGCTCTGTGGCCATATGGATCCAAAATGTACCTTTTATCATTCTGATATTTATTTTTGGCATCTTTATTCTTGTAAACCGGCATTTTTGTATACATATACAAATTTAGTTTTTGTTTTTTTTTTCCTTTTGTGCTAGAAAATTACTTTAAACCCCTTAAATTAAAAAAAAAAATACTAATAATAATTAAAAAAAAAAATAAAAAAAATATATTTATACACACACACATATATATATATATATTAATAATAACATAGCAGGCCATATAAATCCTATATAATAATATCTCCTAGATTGTAAGCTCCAAGGAGCAGGGCCCTCGATCCCCTCATGTTTTGCATTGTATTGGTATTGTTCTGTCACATGTTCTGTCCCCCTCTGTAATGTACAGCGCTGAGCCAACTATCGGCGCTTTATAAATACTGTATAATAATAATAATAATATATATTATTTATATGTATATTTATATAATATTATTATAAATAAATAATTATATATATGTATGTGTAACGTGTATATATGTGTGTAAAATATTTTTTTAAATATTTTCCTATATATGTTATTATTAAAAAAGATAGATATATATATATCTTGTGTGTGTATTTATACATATATACATTTTTCCCACTTCCTATTATAAAGACTATCCAATAAAATCAAGTTTCTTCCTAAATTTAGGCCAAATTGTATTCCGCTACATGTCTTTTATTAAAAAAAAAAAAAAAAATCCCAATATGTGTACAGTGCTGTGAAAAAGTTCCCCCTCCCCCCTGAAATGTCCCCCATGTTGTCATGTTACAATGTATTCCCCTCCCCCTGAAATGTCCCCCATGTTGTCATGTTACAATGTATTCCCCTCCCCCTGAAATGTCCCCCATGTTGTCATGTTACAATGTATTCCCCCCTCCCCCTGAAATGTCCCCCATGTTGTCATGTTACAATGTATTCCTCCCCCCCTGAAATGTCCCCCATGTTGTCATGTTACAATGTATTCCCCTCCCCCTGAAATGTCCCCCATGTTGTCATGTTACAATGTATTCCTCCCCCCCTGAAATGTCCCCCATGTTGTCATGTTACAATGTATTCCCCTCCCCCCCCCGACTTGCCCCCCATGTTGTCATGTTACAATGTTTTCCCCCCTCAAATGCCCCCCATGTTGTCATGTTACAATGTATTCCTCCTCCCCCCTGAAATGTCCCCCATGTTGTCATGTTACAATGTATTCCCCTCCCCCCCCGACTTGCCCCCCATGTTGTCTTGTTACAATGTATTCCCCCTCCCCCCCTGAAATGCCCCCCATGTTGTCATGTTACAATGTATCCCCCCCCTGAAATGTCCCCCCATGTTGTCATGTTACAATGTACCCCCCCCCCCTGAAATGTCCCCCATGTTGTCATGTTACAATGTATTCCCCCTCCCCCCTGAAATGTCCCCCATGTTGTCATGTTACAATGTATTCCCCTCCCCCCTGAAATGTCCCCCATGTTGTCATGTTACAATGTATCCCCCCCCCATGTTGTCATGTTACAATGTACCCCCCCCCCCATGTTGTCATGTTACAATGTATTTATTGGGATTGGATGTGATGGACCGACACAAAGCGGCACATAATTGTGAAGTGGAAGGAAAATGAGAAATGGTTTCCAACATTTGTGACCAATAAATCTGTGAAAAGTGTGGCGGCATTTGTATTCGGCCCCCCCGGAGTCAATACTTTGTAGGACCCCCTTTGGCTGCAATTCCAGCTGCAAGTCTTTTTGGGGATGTCTCTTTGCACATCTAGAGAGGGACATTTCTGCCCGTTCTTCTTTGCAGAATCCCTCAAGCTGTCAGATTGGATGGAGGGCGTCTGGGAACAGCAATTTTCAGGTCTGGCCACAGATTCTCCATTGGATTTGGGTCTGGACTGTGACTGGGCCATTCTAACACATGAAGATGCTTTGATCTGAACCATTCCATTGTAGCTCTGGCTGGATGTTTCGGGTCGTTGTCCTGCTGGAAGGGGAACCTCCGCCCCGGTCTCATGTCTTCTGCAGACTCTAACAGATTTTCTTCTAAGATTGTCCTGTATTTGGCCCCATCCATCTTCCCATCAACTCTGACCAGCTTCCCTGTCCCTGCTGAAGAAAAGCATCCCCACCACATGATGCTGCCACCACCATGTTTCACGGTGGGGATGGTGTGTTCAGGGTGATGTGCAGTGTTAGTTTTCCCGCCACACATAGCATTTTGCTTTTAGGCCATAAGTTCCATTTTGGTCTCCTCTGACCAGAGCCCCTTCTTCCACGTTTGCTGTGTCCCCCACATGGCTTCTCACAAACTGCAAATGGGACTTCTTATCGCTTTCCTCCAACAATGACTTTCTTCTTGTCACTCTTCCATAAAGGGCAGATTTGTGGAGTGAACGACTAATAGTTGTCCTGAGGACAGATTCTCCCCCCTGAGCTGTGGATCTCTGCAGCTCCTCCGGGGTTCCCATGGGCCTCTTGGCTGCTTCTCTGATGAATGCTCTCCTTGCCCGGCCTATCAGTTTAGGTGGACGGCCATGTCTTGGTAGGTTGGCAGTTGTGCCGTACTCTTTCCATTTTTGGAGGATGGATTGAACAGTGCTCTGTGAGATGGTCAAAGCTTGGGATACTTATTTATAACCTAACCCTGCTTTAAACTTCTCCACAACTTTATCCCTGACCTGTCTGGTGTGTTCCTCGGTCTTCATGATGCTGTTTGTTCACAAATGTTCTCTAACAAACCTCTGAGGGCTTCACAGAACAGCTGGATTTATACTGAGATCACATGACACACAGGGGGCTCTATTTACTAACTAGGTGACTTCTGAAGGCAATTAGTTCCACCAGATTTTAGTTAGGGGGATCAGAGTAAAGGGGGCTGAATACAAATGCCGCCACACTTTGCATAGATTGACGCTGGAATGTACACAGCGATGACGCTGTACAGTAATGGCGGGGATCAGTGACATATAGTGGGACTGTGGGGGGGGGCGCTGACAGACCCTCTCTGGGGGGTAACACCGCCGGGCTAACTGACACTGACATCAATAGTGACACTAATACACTGATCCGTGATCATACTGTACACTGTACTAATGACACCGGCTGGGAAGGGGTTAACTGTGTGCCTGGCAAGTGTACAGGGAGAAGAAACGGCCAGATCGCTCTTCTGTGTTTGTAGATTGTGATTGGATGCAGGTGATCAGCAGGTTTCAGCCAAAACTTGGCTATGTCCAATCACAGCGCGGGTCCCGTGCCCCTTCGCTACGTTGGTTGGTCTCCTATTGCAGAGACTCTGGTAGATTCAAAGAAAAATTCTTCAGATGGCTTTCTTAGATCCAGGTATACCGACTCCTCCCCTTCCGTCTGGCGCAGGTGTCGCGGCTCCTCCCCTTCAGTCTGGCGCAGGTGTCGCGGCTCCTCCCCTTCCGTCTGGTGCAGGTGTCGCGGCTCTTCCCCTTTCATTTGGCACAGGTGTCGCAGCTCCTCCCCTTCAGTCCGGCGCAGGTGTCACGGCTCCTCCCCTTCTGTCTGGCGCAGGTGTTGCGGCTCCTCCCCTTCTGTCTGGCACAGGTGTCGCGGCTCCTCCCCTTCCGTCTGGCGCAGGTGTCGCAGCTCCTCCCCTTCCGTCTGGCGCAGGTGTCGCAGCTCCTCCCCTTCCGTCTGGCGCAGGTGTCGCGGCTCCTCCCCTTCCGTCTGGCGCAGGTGTCGCGGCTCCTCCCCTTCCATCTGGCGCAGGTGTCGCGGCATTCACTGCACACTGGGAGCTTCTCTGGATGTGCATTAGAAGCTGCAGTCAGAGCTCCGCCCATTTCTTGGCTGGAGGACACCCAGCATCATCTGGCCTTCTGATGCCCAACCTGTGGCCCTCGGGCCTCAGCAGTCTGTAGTGGGAACATTGATAGGGTGATAACATTGATCTCATTAGCACTTTAGATTTCCTCCTTATGTCGCAGTGACTTTACTGATAAGAAGCAATCCTAAGTGACTTTGATCGATCAGTGCGGGTTTTTTTCCCCTCACCTCTCCTCCCTGGTCATTCTTGCTGCCTAAAAACTTCCTCCCAAGCAAATTCCATTCCCACCCGAGCATAGCGGAAATGTTTGCGTTTTTTGTGCATTTTTCAAGCATTAGCGTACATCACACATAGGGCAGCCCATTCCCTTGAATGCGAAAAATACCCAAAGTAGCTGCAGAAGAGACGTAGGGTGTCACACGGTTTTGTTTTTTCAGTGTCATGCGGCAAAACGCACATCTGCTGACCGTGGCTGGGATATCAATGACAAAAGAACAAAAAATGCGTGCTTTGCCACGCAATTCAGAAATGCCCTGCAAACGCACATCACGCCTGCATCTACATATTGGAAAGGAAAGTGCGATGCGCATTTCTGAAACGTGCGGCGAAGCGTGTTTTCTTGCAGGTTGTCACGCGCTCAGATACGCACAGATGCGAACGCAGAGTAAACGGTAATGCAAGAGCGACGCACATTGCCGCACGCTTTTGAAACAGGTGGCAGATTGTGCGTTTTTCTTGCAGGTTGCCGTGTGGTCGGAAACACGCAGATGCAAACGAATGTAAATGTGAGGTCATTGCTGCGTCTTGCAAAATGCACGGCAAAGCGTTTTGCCGCATACTTGGAAACGGGCAGATGCAAAAGAAGCCTAAATGGAAGCGTGGCGTGCGTTTGGTGGGTGTTGCCATGCGTTTTCACAATGCATGGCAAAGTGTGCGTTTTATGTGCAGATTGTGTGCGTTTGGAGAAGCACAGGTGCAAACGCTGTCTAAATGGTAACAGTCGCGCGATTAATTTTTGCCACGTGTTTCCGCCGCCCCTTCAGAAACGCACATACATACAGTACAGACATACAGTACAGAGGTAACAGCCGCGCGATTAATTTTTGCCACGTGTTTCTGCCGCTCGTTCAGAAACGCACATACATACAGTACAGACAGTACAATACATACAGTACATACAGTACAATACATACATACAGTACAACACATACAGTACATACATACATACAGTACATACATACATGCAGTACAACACATACAGTACAACACATGCAGTACATACATACAGTACATACATACATACAGTACAATACATACAGTACATACATACAGTACATACATGCAGTACAACACATACAGTACATACATACAGTACAGAGGTAATAGTCACGCGATTAATTTTTGCCACGTGTTTCTGCCGCTTGTTCAGAAACACACATACATACATACAGACATACAGTACAGACATACAGTACAGACATACAGTACAGACAGTACATACATACATACAGTACAGACATACAGTACATACAGTACAGACATACATACAGTACATACAGGACATACAGACATACAGTACATACAGTACATACAGACATACAGTACAGACATACAGTACAGACATACAGTACATACAGACATACAGTACAGACAGTACATACATACATACAGTACAGACATACAGTACATACAGTACAGACATACATACAGTACATACAGGACATACAGACATACAGTACATACAGTACATACAGACATACAGTACATACAGTACATAAAGTACATACAGACATACAGTACATACAGACATACAGTACATACAGTACAGACATACATACAGTACAGACATACATACAGTACATACAGACATACAGTACAGACATACAGTACAGACATACAGTACATACAGACATACAGTACATACAGTACATACATACATACAGTACATACAGTACATACAGTACATACAGACATACAGTACATACAGACATACAGACATACAGTACAGACATACAGTACATACAGTACATACATACATACAGTACAGACATACAGTACATACAGTACATACAGTACAGACATACAGACATACAGTACATACAGTACATACATACATACAGTACATACAGTACAGACATACAGTACATACAGTACAGACATACAGTACAGACATACAGACATACAGTACATACATACAGTACATACAGTACAGACATACAGTACAGACATACAGACATACAGTACATACAGTACATACAGTACATACATACAGTACAGTACATACAGTACAGACATACATACATACAGTACATACATACATACAGTACATACATACATACAGTACATACAGTACATACATACATACAGACATACAGTACATACATACATACAGTACATACATACATACAGTACATATGCGCATACATAAATCCTGTATAATAATATTGAAGGCGTGGTGCAGTTTGCGTTTTGTCCGCTTTGCTGTGCTGTTTGCGTTTTTGCATGCACCTTTTTGGCTCGTTTTTTTTACACATTTTCCTTTTTTTTTTTGTTTTTGTTTTTTTTTTTCCCGGTTTGTGTTTTTCTTTGGGACAACTTGTTGCTGGGCGGATTAAATACAAGAAACGTGACAAATGCGTCAAAAACGCACTACATAAGTTTTTTTTTTTTCTTTTCTGCAGCGTCTCCATTAAAGTCTGTTGAACTAAAAGCGCACGGTTTTGTGTTTACAAAAGTCCCTGAACCTTTCCAAAAACGCAGCTGCTCAATAAAGCACAGATGTGACCGTGTCCCATAGGAAGCCATAATAAATGGACTGTAGTTGTGCGATTCTGCAAAAAGCCCTAAAAAATGCATTTGTGTGGACCAGGCCTCAATGGGGAGGTGTTTTTTTTTTTTTTTTGATGGGATAAGTGTGACTTGGGCCTTGACCAGGGACGAGTGTGACTTGGGCTTTGACCAGGGATGAGTGTGACTTGGGCTTTGACCAGGGATGAGTGTGACTTGGGCTTTGACCAGGGATGAGTGTGACTTGGGCCTTGACCAGGGATGAGTGTGACTTGGGCTTTGACCAGGGATGAGTGTGACTTGGGCTGTGACCAGGGATGAGTGTGACTTGGGCTTTAACTAGGGATGAGTGTGACTTGGGCTTTGACTAGGGATGAGTGTGACTTGGGCTTTGACCAGGGACGAGTGTGACTTGGGCTTTGACCAGCGACGAGTGTGACTTGGGCTTTGACTAGGGATGAGTGTGACTTGGGCTTTGACCAGGGACGAGTGTGACTTGGGCTTTGACCAGCGACGAGTGTGACTTGGGCTTTGACTAGGGATGAGTGTGACTTGGGCTTTGACCAGGGATGAGTGTGACTTGGGCTTTGACCAGGGATGAGTGTGACTTGGGCTTTGACCAGCGATGAGTGTGACTTGGGCTTTGACCAGGGATGAGTGTGACTTGGGCCTTGACCAGGGATGAGTGTGACTTGGGCTTTGACCAGCGATGACTGTGACTTAGGCTTTGACCAGGGATGAGTGTGACTTGGGCTTTGACTAGGGATGAGTGTGACTTGGGCTTTGACCAGGGATGAGTGTGACTTGGGCTTTGACCAGCGATGAGTGTGACTTGGGCTTTGACTAGGGATGAGTGTGACTTGGGCTTTGACCAGCGATGACTGTGACTTGGGCCTTGACCAGGGACGAGTGTGACTTGGGCTTTGACCAGGGACGAGTGCGACTTGGGATGTGACCAGGGACGAGTGCGACTTGGGCTTTGACCAGGGATGAGTGCGACTTGGGCTTTGACCAGGGATGAGTGTGACTTGGGCTTTGACCAGCGATGACTGTGACTTGGGCTTTGACCAGCGATGAGTGTGACTTGGGCCTTGACCAGGGATGAGTGTGACTTGGGCTTTGACCAGCGATGAGTGTGACTTGGGCCTTGACCAGGGATGAGTGTGACTTGGGCTTTGACCAGGGACGAGTGTGACTTGGGCTTTGACTAGGGATGAGTGTGACTTGGGCTTTGACCAGGGACGAGTGTGACTTGGGCTTTGACCAGCGACGAGTGTGACTTGGGCTTTGACTAGGGATGAGTGTGACTTGGGCTTTGACCAGCGATGAGTGTGACTTGGGCTTTGACCAGCGATGAGTGTGACTTGGGCTTTGACCAGGGATGAGTGTGACTTGGGCCTTGACCAGGGATGAGTGTGACTTGGGCTTTGACCAGCGATGACTGTGACTTAGGCTTTGACCAGCGATGAGTGTGACTTGGGCTTTGACCAGCGATGAGTGTGACTTGGGCTTTGACCAGGGATGAGTGTGACTTGGGCTTTGACCAGGGATGAGTGTGACTGGGGCTTTGACCAGGGATGAGTGTGACTGGGGCTTTGACTAGGGATGAGTGTGACTTGGGCTTTGACCAGGGATGAGTGTGACTGGGGCTTTGACTAGGGATGAGTGTGACTTGGGCTTTGACCAGGGATGAGTGTGACTTGGGCCTTGACCAGGGATGAGTGTGACTTGGGCTTTGACCAGGGATGAGTGTGACTTGGGCTTTAACTAGGGATGAGTGTGACTTGGGCTTTGACCAGGGACGAGTGTGACTTGGGCTTTAACTAGGGATGAGTGTGACTTGGGCTTTGACTAGGGATGAGTGTGACTTGGGCTTTGACCAGGGACGAGTGTGACTTGGGCTTTGACCAGCGACGAGTGTGACTTGGGCTTTGACCAGCGATGACTGTGACTTAGGCTTTGACCAGGGATGAGTGTGACTTGGGCTTTGACTAGGGATGAGTGTGACTTGGGCTTTGACCAGGGATGAGTGTGACTTGGGCTTTGACCAGCGATGAGTGTGACTTGGGCTTTGACTAGGGATGAGTGTGACTTGGGCTTTGACCAGCGATGACTGTGACTTGGGCCTTGACCAGGGACGAGTGTGACTTGGGCTTTGACCAGGGACGAGTGCGACTTGGGATGTGACCAGGGACGAGTGCGACTTGGGCTTTGACCAGGGATGAGTGCGACTTGGGCTTTGACCAGGGATGAGTGTGACTTGGGCTTTGACCAGCGATGACTGTGACTTGGGCTTTGACCAGCGATGAGTGTGACTTGGGCCTTGACCAGGGATGAGTGTGACTTGGGCTTTGACCAGCGATGAGTGTGACTTGGGCCTTGACCAGGGATGAGTGTGACTTGGGCTTTGACTAGGGACGAGTGTGACTTGGGCTTTGACTAGGGATGAGTGTGACTTGGGCTTTGACCAGGGACGAGTGTGACTTGGGCTTTGACCAGCGACGAGTGTGACTTGGGCTTTGACTAGGGATGAGTGTGACTTGGGCTTTGACCAGCGATGAGTGTGACTTGGGCTTTGACCAGCGATGAGTGTGACTTGGGCTTTGACCAGGGATGAGTGTGACTTGGGCCTTGACCAGGGATGAGTGTGACTTGGGCTTTGACCAGCGATGACTGTGACTTAGGCTTTGACCAGCGATGAGTGTGACTTGGGCTTTGACCAGCGATGAGTGTGACTTGGGCTTTGACCAGGGATGAGTGTGACTTGGGCTTTGACCAGGGATGAGTGTGACTGGGGCTTTGACCAGGGATGAGTGTGACTGGGGCTTTGACTAGGGATGAGTGTGACTTGGGCTTTGACCAGGGATGAGTGTGACTGGGGCTTTGACTAGGGATGAGTGTGACTTGGGCTTTGACCAGGGATGAGTGTGACTTGGGCCTTGACCAGGGATGAGTGTGACTTGGGCTTTGACCAGGGATGAGTGTGACTTGGGCTGTGACCAGGGATGAGTGTGACTTGGGCTTTAACTAGGGATGAGTGTGACTTGGGCTTTGACCAGGGACGAGTGTGACTTGGGCTTTAACTAGGGATGAGTGTGACTTGGGCTTTGACTAGGGATGAGTGTGACTTGGGCTTTGACCAGGGACGAGTGTGACTTGGGCTTTGACCAGCGACGAGTGTGACTTGGGCTTTGACTAGGGATGAGTGTGACTTGGGCTTTGACCAGGGACGAGTGTGACTTGGGCTTTGACCAGCGACGAGTGTGACTTGGGCTTTGACTAGGGATGAGTGTGACTTGGGCTTTGACCAGCGATGAGTGTGACTTGGGCTTTGACCAGCGATGAGTGTGACTTGGGCTTTGACCAGGGATGAGTGTGACTTGGGCCTTGACCAGGGATGAGTGTGACTTGGGCTTTGACCAGCGATGACTGTGACTTAGGCTTTGACCAGGGATGAGTGTGACTTGGGCTTTGACCAGGGATGAGTGTGACTTGGGCTTTGACCAGGGATGAGTGTGACTTGGGCTTTGACCAGGGATGAGTGTGACTTGGGCTTTGACCAGGGATGAGTGTGACTTGGGCTTTGACCAGGGATGAGTGTGACTTGGGCTTTGACCAGCGATGACTGTGACTTGGGCCTTGACCAGGGACGAGTGTGACTTGGGCTTTGACCAGGGACGAGTGCGACTTGGGATGTGACCAGGGACGAGTGCGACTTGGGCTTTGACCAGGGATGAGTGCGACTTGGGCTTTGACCAGGGATGAGTGTGACTTGGGCTTTGACCAGGGATGAGTGTGACTTGGGCTTTGACCAGCGATGACTGTGACTTGGGCTTTGACCAGCGATGAGTGTGACTTGGGCCTTGACCAGGGATGAGTGTGACTTGGGCTTTGACCAGCGATGAGTGTGACTTGGGCCTTGACCAGGGATGAGTGTGACTTGGGCTTTGACTAGGGACGAGTGTGACTTGGGCTTTGACTAGGGACGAGTGTGACTTGGGCTTTGACCAGGGACGAGTGTGACTTGGGCTTTGACCAGCGACGAGTGTGACTTGGGCTTTGACTAGGGATGAGTGTGACTTGGGCTTTGACCAGCGATGAGTGTGACTTGGGCTTTGACCAGCGATGAGTGTGACTTGGGCTTTGACCAGGGATGAGTGTGACTTGGGCCTTGACCAGGGATGAGTGTGACTTGGGCTTTGACCAGCGATGACTGTGACTTAGGCTTTGACCAGCGATGAGTGTGACTTGGGCTTTGACCAGCGATGAGTGTGACTTGGGCTTTGACCAGGGATGAGTGTGACTTGGGCTTTGACCAGGGATGAGTGTGACTGGGGCTTTGACCAGGGATGAGTGTGACTGGGGCTTTGACTAGGGATGAGTGTGACTTGGGCTTTGACCAGGGATGAGTGTGACTGGGGCTTTGACTAGGGATGAGTGTGACTTGGGCTTTGACCAGGGATGAGTGTGACTTGGGCTTTGACCAGCGATGACTGTGACTTGTGCCTTGACCAGGGACGAGTGTGACTTGGGCTTTGACCAGGGACGAGTGCGACTTGGGATGTGACCAGGGATGAGTGCGACTTGGGCTTTGACCAGGGATGAGTGTGACTTGGGCTTTGACCAGCGATGACTGTGACTTGGGCTTTGACCAGCGATGAGTGTGACTTGGGCCTTGACCAGGGATGAGTGTGACTTGGGCTTTGACCAGCGATGAGTGTGACTTGGGCCTTGACCAGGGATGAGTGTGACTTGGGCTTTGACTAGGGACGAGTGTGACTTGGGCTTTGACTAGGGACGAGTGTGACTTGGGCTTTGACCAGGGACGAGTGTGACTTGGGCTTTGACCAGCGACGAGTGTGACTTGGGCTTTGACTAGGGATGAGTGTGACTTGGGCTTTGACCAGCGATGAGTGTGACTTGGGCTTTGACCAGCGATGAGTGTGACTTGGGCTTTGACCAGGGATGAGTGTGACTTGGGCCTTGACCAGGGATGAGTGTGACTTGGGCTTTGACCAGCGATGACTGTGACTTAGGCTTTGACCAGCGATGAGTGTGACTTGGGCTTTGACCAGCGATGAGTGTGACTTGGGCTTTGACCAGGGATGAGTGTGACTTGGGCTTTGACCAGGGATGAGTGTGACTGGGGCTTTGACCAGGGATGAGTGTGACTGGGGCTTTGACTAGGGATGAGTGTGACTTGGGCTTTGACCAGGGATGAGTGTGACTGGGGCTTTGACTAGGGATGAGTGTGACTTGGGCTTTGACCAGGGATGAGTGTGACTTGGGCTTTGACCAGCGATGACTGTGACTTGTGCCTTGACCAGGGACGAGTGTGACTTGGGCTTTGACCAGGGACGAGTGCGACTTGGGATGTGACCAGGGACGAGTGCGACTTGGGCTTTGACCAGGGATGAGTGCGACTTGGGCTTTGACCAGCGATGAGTGCGACTTGGGCTTTGACCAGCGATGACTGTGACTTGGGCTTTGACCAGGGATGAGTGTGACTTGGGCCTTGACCAGCGATGAGTGTGACTTGGGCCTTGACCAGCGATGAGTGTGACTTGGGCCTTGACCAGGGATGAGTGTGACTTGGGCTTTGACTAGGGACGAGTGTGACTTGGGCTTTGACTAGGGATGAGTGTGACTTGGGCTTTGACCAGCGATGAGTGTGACTTGGGCTTTGACTAGGGACGAGTGTGACTTGGGCTTTGACCAGCGATGACTGTGACTTGGGCTTTGACTAGGGACGAGTGTGACTTGGGCTTTGACCAGGGACGAGTGTGACTTGGGCTTTGACTAGGGACGAGTGTGACTTGGGCTTTGACTAGGGACGAGTGTGACTTGGGCTTTGACCAGCGATGACTGTGACTTGGGCTTTGACTAGGGACGAGTGTGACTTGGGCTTTGACTAGGGATGAGTGTGACTTGGGCTTTGACCAGCGATGAGTGTGACTTGGGCTTTGACCAGGGATGAGTGTGACTTGGGCTTTGACCAGCGACGAGTGTGACTTGGGTTTTGACCAGCGATGACTGTGACTTGGGCTTTGACTAGGGGCGAGTGTGACTTGGGCTTTGACCAGCGATGACTGTGACTTGGGCTTTGACTAGGGATGAGTGTGACTTGGGCTTTGACCAGCGATGAGTGTGACTTGGGCTTTGACCAGGGATGAGTGTGACTTGGGCTTTGACCAGCGATGAGTGTGACTTGGGCTTTGACCAGGGATGAGTGTGACTTGGGCTTTGACCAGCGACGAGTGTGACTTGGGCTTTGACCAGCGATGACTGTGACTTGGGCTTTGACTAGGGGCGAGTGTGACTTGGGCTTTGACCAGCGATGACTGTGACTTGGGCTTTGACTAGGGATGAGTGTGACTTGGGCTTTGACCAGGGATGAGTGTGACTTGGGCTTTGACCAGGGATGAGTGTGACTTGGGCTTTGACCAGGGATGAGTGTGACTTGGGCTTTGACCAGCGATGAGTGTGACTTGGGCTTTGACCAGGGATGAGTGTGACTTGGGCTTTGACCAGCGATGAGTGTGACTTGGGCTTTGACCAGCGATAAGTGTGACTTGGGCTTTGACCAGCGATGTGTGTGACTTGGGCTGTGACCAGCGATGAGTGTGACTTGGGCTTTGACCAGCGATGAGTGTGACTTGGGCTTTGACCAGCGATGAGTGTTTCTGCTGTATAAAGTCACACACATGCCACATGTATCTCGTTCAGGTGAGACTTTGGAGGGTTTACATTGAAGTCTATGGCCCTCAAGTCACATGAAAGTCGGACCAGTAGTGCAGGAACTAGTTTCAAGTCGCTGCGACTTGAAGTCACACAGATATGATTGGTACTCATTGGGGAACGTGGCCTGACAAGCAACCTTGGACCCCCAGAGTCACATGACAAGTCGCACAAGTGTGGATGGGCTCCTAGTCCTGGTTCACACATTGGGGGACATTGACTAAATCTGGAGCGTTCCGGATCTGGTGCGGCTGTACCTGGCGGCCAATCAGCTTCTAACCTCAGCTTGTCCAATGACCCCCGGTTCACATCTGTGCGGGCCGTGATTTGCGCAGGTACGAGATCCCGTTCATTTGATTGAACTCCCGTGCCCGGGACACGCAGTGAAGAAGTTCCGGCACTACTTCGGAAAAACGCAGCCGAGGTTCTCAGTACGGTTGCGTTTCCCAGTGCGGGCGGCATGTCATTAGAACTAATGGCGCCTATCCGCGGGTCCGCAGTTCTCTGTGCGGGGGGTGCGGCTGCACGGATTTTCGTGCGGATCCACAGCGGCACCACCCGCACAGATGTGAACCTTTGACAATACAACCTGGAAGCTGATTGGCTGCCAAGCACGGCTGCACCAGATTTGGCGCTCTCCAGTTTTTAATAAATCGCCCCCTGTGTGTTTTCCTGTGGGCACCACAGCGCATTCATTCCAACGGGCTGCTGCGCCTCCTGAAAACGCGGAGAAGGTCCTTGCTCCATTTTTTTTTTTAAACCGTAGCCTGTGGGAAACCGTCTTTCCTGCGACTTTCTTTGCTGCAGGAGCAGCAGGAACAGGCGCAGAGCTGCAGCGGGAAACGCCCACAGCTGTGAACCAAGCCTAGGGCACGGGATCAGAAAATCGTACAAAAAATACCGCTTCCGACGCGATCGTGCGATAATCTGATTGTTTAGTACTCGGCTTTCATCCGAAATCATTTGAAGGGACAAACAAAATAATTTTTCCATCTGGTATTGTGCGATTTTTTTTTTTGTTTTGTTTAACTAGTTGCCAACCACAGATAGCCAAATGACGGCTTCACTGCGGCCGGCCAGTTCTGGGTGCACGTCATATGACGTCCTCCCAGAACGCGCTCTCCTACGGACACAGCTGATCACGTGATGTGGTAAAAGGCCGATCCCAGCGGCCTTTTACCACGTGATCAGCGGTGTCCAATGACACGCTGATCACAGGGAAATGCAAGTGCCGGTTCTCGGCTGCGCTTTCCTCACGCTGTCAGATCGTGAGGAAAGTACTGCTGAGAACCGGCAGTTGTCAGAGCGGGGTGCCCTGATGATCGGTGCCCAGCAGTGCCGCCCGTAAGTTCCGCCCACCTGTGCCCAGCAGTGCGCCCACTAGCTCCGCCCACCTGTGCCCAGCAGATCACCCACCTGTGCCCAACAGTGCACCCACCTGTGCCCAGAAGTGCCACCCACCTGTGCCCACCCACCTGTGCCCACCAGTGCCACCCACCTGTGCCCACCCACCAGTGCTGCCCACCAGTGCCACCCACCAGTGCAGCCCAGCAGTGCTGCCAGTCAGTGCCACCAGTCAGTGCCCAGAGGTTGTGCCAGTCAGTGCCGCCAGTCAGTGCCCAGCAGTGATGCCAGTCAGTGCCGTCTATCAGTACCCATCATCAGTGTCACCTATCAGTGCCGCCTATCAGTGCTGCATATTAGTGCCGCCTATCCGTGACACCTCATTAGTGCTGTCTATCAGTGCCGGCTATCCGTGCCACCTCATTAGTACTGCCTATCAGTGCCCTTTAGTGCTGCCTATCAGTGCCCATCAGTGCTGCCTCATCAACGCACATCAGTGAAGCAGAAAAAATACCTGTTTGAAAAATTTTATAATAGAAACAAAGAAAATTTTTTTTTTTCAAATTTTTTGCACTTTTTTTATTTATAGCGCAAAAAGTAAAGCGCCCAGCGGCAATTAAATACCACCAAAAGAAAGCTCTGTTTGTGAGAAAAAATGAAATTTCATATGGGTACAATGTTGCATGACCGCGCAATTGTCAATCAAAGTGCGGCAGCGTTGAAAGCTGAAAATTGGCCTGGTAAGGAAGGGGGTATAAGTGCCCGGTAGGCAAGGGGTTAATCGGTACAGTTTTCGTTCGAAAATACATTACAACGCCTGACATCCCTTCCGAATTTGTATTCTGTCCTACGAGAATTTTCGTAACTTACATTATCAATAGGAGACTGACATGCAAAGAACAAAAAATGGACGATCGTTCCTGCGATATTTTCATCGGGTGTACGGGGTGTGCAGCGCAATCCAGCTGAGTGTGCTGAGCTGGGCGGAGTGTACCATCCTTTTTTTTTTTTTCCCACAAACTTTATTAAGATGTCACAAAGACAAATGTAGCAGGCACATAGGAGATGAGGCTTTTTGCCTTGTCCATGCGATGGGACTGCGCTGGAAGAACTGCCCAACACAGTCCCACCTCATGTGGTGTGACTATTCAGAGAGAGAGAATATTTTATTTTTTTTTAATTATTTAATATATTTATTTTTGAATATTTATTAAATTAGCCACTTGCCGCCCAGCCACTGTAGAAATACGGCGGCAGGGCGGCACGGGCAGGCAAAACCACATTTTAAAACATGTGTTTTGTAAACAGGTAGAGGGGCGCGCCGCCGCCCTACCTGTCCCGCCGATCACAGCCGCGGATGTCAGTCGCCAGGTCACAGCCGGTCCTTACCGGCTATGTCCCGGCGATCGGCGGCAATCACTGACAGAGAGCACAGCTGCAGGAGCTGTGCTTTCTGTCACTTCCCTGACAGCTCCAGGACAGGCTGATCGGGACAAAAGAGTTTCACTCCCCTGCAGTACACCGCCCCGCCCCCAAGTAAAACACTCCCCCTCACACAGTTAACCCTTTCCCTGCAAAATAAAGTTACCCCTTCCTCCCCAGTGCCATTAGTACAGTGTCAGTGTTTTTTTTTTTGCACTGATCACTGTATTGGTGTCACTGGGATGTCAGTGACCCCAAGTCAGTACCCCCAATGTCAGAATGTCCGCCGCAGTCCCGCCATAAGTCGCTGATCGCCGCCATTATTAGTATAAAAAACCCTAAAAATCCCAGTATCTTTCCCGCCATTTGTAAACGCTATAACTTTCATATAAACCAATTAATTTACACGTATTGGGTTTTTTTTTAGCAAAGACATGTCGCAGAATGCATTTTGGCAGAAATTTATGACTAAATTAGATTTTTACATTTTTTTTTTACTGGACATGTTTTATAGCAAAAAGTCCAAAATATTGTTTTTATTCCTCAAAATTGTCAGCCTTTTTTTTTATAGCGCAAAAAATAAAAACCGCACAGGCGATCAAATACCACCGAAAGAAAGCTCAATTTGTGATTAAAAAAAAGGATGTAAATTTCATTTATGTACCGTATTGCATGACCGCGCAATTGTCCGTTAAACTAGTGCAGCGCTGTATAGCAAAAAATGGCGTAAATTCCATTATCTATACCAGTGGTGGGCAACCTTTTTTTTTCAACTGAGCCAAATCTCGCCAAAACCACGATTGAAATTTATTTTGAGAGCCACATTTTTAAAACTGAAAATACATCTCCCATATAGTAATTCATCCCCCATATAGTAATTCATCCCCCATAGTAATTCATCCCCCATAGTAATTCATCCCCCATATAGTAATTCATCCCCCATATAGTAATTCATCCCCCATAGTAATTCATCCCCCATAGTAATTCATCCCCCATAGTAATTCATCCCCCCATATAGTAATTCATCCCCCATATAGTAATTCATCCCCCATATAGTAATTCATCCCCCATAGTAATTCATCCCCCATAGTAATTCATCCCCCATATAGTAATTCATCCCCCCTATAGTAATTCATCCCCCATAGTAATTCATCCCCCATATAGTAATTCATCCCCCATATAGTAATTCATCCCCCATAGTAATTCATCCCCCATATAGTAATTCATCCCCCATATAGTAAGTCCCCCATATAGTAAGTCCCCCCCCATATAGTAAGTCCCCCCCATATAGTAAGTCCCCCCCCATATAGTAATTCATCCCCCATATAGTAAGTCCCCCCCCATATAGTAAGTCCCCCCCATATAGTAAGTCCCCCATATAGTAATTCATCCCCCATATAGTAAGTCCCCCCCATATAGTAATTCATCCCCCATATAGTAAGTCCCCCCCCATATAGTAAGTCCCCCCCATATAGTAAGTCCCCCATATAGTAATTCATCCCCCATATAGTAAGTCCCCCCTGTGTCAATTCACTTACCTTTGCTCCGCGCGTTCCTCTCGTCGTGCTTCCCGCGCCGTTCTGGTCTTCAGGGCGGACTGTGAGAGGAGAGGAGTTCGTCACGCTGCCCCGCCTACATCCTGGCTGCCCCGCCTACATCCTGACAGCTGCAGAGTCCTGACTTTTGGGGCGGCCGCCCAAGAGGAGGGAGGGGAGCGGGCGGCCGTCCGAGAGGAGGGAGGGGAGCGGGCGGCCGTCCGAGAGGAGGGAGGGGAGGGGAGGTGAGGGGGCGGCCGCCCGGCACACGCCCGTCCGAGAGGAGGGAGAGGAGGGAGGGGAGCGAGGGGAGCGGGCGCCCGGCACACGGAAGAGCCGCATTTAAGCTTGTAAAGAGCCGCATGTGGCTCGCGAGCCGCGGCTTGCCGACCACTGATCTATACCATAGTTTGTAGACGCTATGACTCCACACAAAGCAATCAATATACACTTATTGGGATTTTTTTTACCAAAAACATGGAGCAGAATACATTTTGGCCTAAATTTATAACCAACTTTGAGTTTACTATATATTTTTATAGCTGAAAGTAAAAAATATTGTTTTTCTTCAAAATTTTTGGCCTTTTTCTGTTTATAGCGTGAAAAATAAAAAGCGCACAGGTGATCAAATACCACCGAAGAAAGCTCTATTTGTGTGAAAAAAAGGACGTAAATTTCGTTTGGGTGCAGCATTGCATGATCGCGCAATTATCAGTTGAATTAGTGCAGCGCCGAGTAGCAAAAAGAGGCGTGGTCATTAAGGGGGGTAAATCCTCTGGAGGGCAAGTGGTTAAAATACAGTCAGGTCCATAAATATTGGGACATGGACACAATTCTAACATTTTTGGCTCTATACACCACAATGGATTTGAAATGAAACGAACAAGATGTGCTTTAACTGCAGACTTTCAGATTTAATTTGAGGGTATTTACATCCAAATCAGGTGAACGGTGTAGGAATTACAACAGTTTGCATATGTGTCTCCCACTTGTTAAGGGACCAAAAGTAATGGGACAGAATAATAATCATAAATCAAACTTTCACTTTTTAATACTTGGTTGCAAATCCTTTGCAGTCAATTACAGCCTGAAGTGTGGAACGCATAGACATCCCCAGACGCTGGGTGTCATCCCTGGTGATGCTCTGCCAGGCCTCTACTGCAACTGTCTTCAGTTCCTGCTTGTTCTTGGGGCATTTTCCCTTCAGTTTTGTCTTCAGCAAGTGAAATGCTCAATCAGATTCAGGTCAGGTGATGGACTTGGCCATTGCAGAACATTCCACTTCTTTGGTTGCTTTTGCAGTCTGCTTTGGGTCATTGTCCATCTGCACTGTGAAGCGTCCAATGAGTTGTGAAGCATTTGGCTGAATATGAGCCGATAATATTCCCGAAACACTTCACAATTCATCCGGCTGCTTCTGTCAGCCGTCACATCATCAATAAATACAAGAGAAGCAGTTCCATTGGCAGCCATACATGCCCACGCCATGACACTACCACCACCATGATCACTGATGAGGTGGTATGCTGAGGACCATGAGCAGTTCCTTCTCCATACTCTTCTCTTCCCATCACTCTGGTACAAGTTGATGTCGGTCTCATCTGTCCATAGGATGTTGTTCCAGAACTGTGAAGGATTTTTTACATGTCGTTTGGCAAACTCTAATCTGGCCTTCCTGTGTTTGAGGCTCACCAATGGTTTCCATCTTGTGGTGAACCCTCTGTATTCACTCTGGTGAAGTCTTCTCTTGATTGGTGACTTTGACACACATACACCTACCTCCTGGAGAGTGTTCTTGGTCCGGCCAACTGTTGTGAAGGGTGTTTTCTTCACCAGGGAAAGAATTCTTCGCTCATCCACCACAGTTGTTTTCCGTGGTCTTCCGGGTCTTTTGGTGTTGCTGAGCTCACCGGTGCGTTCCTTCTTTTTAAGAATGTTCCAAACAGTTGTTTTGGCCACGCCTAATGTTTTTGCTATCTCTCTGATGGGTTTGTTTTTGTTTTTTCAGCCTAATGATGGCTTCACTGATAGTGACAGCTCTTTGGATCTCATCTTGAGAGTTGACAGCAACAGATTCTAAATGCAAATAGCACACTTGAAATGAACTCTGAACCTTTTATCTGCTCATTGTAATTGGGATAATGAGGGAATAACACACACCTGGCCATGGAACAGCTGAGAAGCCAATTGTCCCATTACTTTTGTTCCCTTAACAAGTGGGAGGCACATATGCAAACTGTTGTAATTCCTACACCGTTCACCTGATTTGGATGTAAATACCCTCAAATTAAAGCTGACAGTCTGCAGTTAAAGCACATCTTGTTCATTTCATTTCAAATCCATTGTGGTGATGTATAGAGCCAAAAATGTTAGAATTGTGTCCATGTCCCAATATTTATGGACCTGACTGTACATTTGTGCTTAATTTTGTTAGAGTTAAGGGTTTATCGATTTCTTAAAAAATAATAATAAATAAATATATATATATATATATATTTTTAAGCGTTTCAGAGCTTCGAGCTTCGCTCAGGAGTGAGAGGTCACGCCCCCATAAGCTTCTGTGGGGAGTCGCGCCCTCGTAGACTTTTGTGGGGAGTCGTGCCCCCCCCCCCCCCCCCGTAGACTTCTGTGCGGAGTCACACGCCCCCCCTCCCCGAAAACTTTTCTGTGGGGAGTCGCACCCCCCCGCAGACTTCTTTGGGGAGTCGCCCCCCCCATAGACTTCTGTGGGGAGTCCCCCCCCCGAAGACTTCTGGGGAGTCGCCCCCCCCTCGAAGACTTCTGTGGGGAGTTGTCCCCCCTCCCTGAAGACTTCTGTGGGAAGTTGCACCCCCCCAGTAGACTTCTGTGGGGGAGTTGCCCCCCGTAGACTTCTGTGGGGGGTCACCCCCCCCCCCCTTGGACTTCTGTGGGGAGTCACTCCCCCCCCAGTAGACTTCTTTGGGGGAGTCGCCCCCCGTAGACTTCTGTGGGGAGTCGCGGTTTTTTAAGTGTGCTTCGAGGGCGGAAGAACATCACTGGAAGACGACGAGAGATCAGGACGACCTTCAACGCGCTGAACCACCAAAAATGTCCTCGACGAGGAGAGATCAGGAGGACCTTCAACGCGCTCAACCACCGAAAATGTCCTCGACGATGAGAGATCAAGAGGACCTTCAACGTGCTCAACCACCGAAAATGTCCTCGACGAGGAGAGATCAGGAGGACCTTCAACGTGCTCAACCCCCGAAAATGTCCTTGATGACGAGAGATCAGGAGGACCTTCAACGGGCTCAACCCCCCAAAAATGTCCTCGACAATGAGAGATCAAGAGGACCTTCAACGTGCTCAACCCCCCGAAAATGTCCTCGACGACGAGAGATCAGGAGGATCTTCAACGGGCTCAACCCCCCGAAAATGTCCTCGACGATGAGAGATCAGGAGGACCTTCAACGTGCTCAACCCCCCGAAAATGTCCTCGACGATGAGAGATCAGGAGGACCTTAATGTGCTCAAACCCCGAAAATGTCCTCTTCCTGAAGATGGAGATCCGGCTCAAAGGTCGCCATTTTGACAATGCTGCGGACATCCAGCGATTTTCCCGGGTTCACGCAGAACTTCACCTTCGATCTTTGTGTTCACTTTTGATAATAACAGTAAACAGGACGAATCGAGAGGGGGGGGGGATCTCCCTTAATGGGGGCACAGAGAGCAACAAAGCCTGACGGGGGGTCTCATCCCTCCACTGAATCACCTCGTTGTGACAACTTTTTGCTTTTTTTTTTTTTTTTTTTTTATTGTTTATTTTTGGTTTATTTTGTAGTGCTTTATTCTATAACCCCTCCCCCTCAAGAGGATCCCCCCTCCCCCTTCCTGACCAGGCCATTTTTTGCCTTACTTTAACTGACAATTGCGCGGTCATGCAACACTGAAATTTACGTCCTTTTTTTCCCACCAATAGAGCTTTCTTTTGGTGGTATTTCATCACCTGTGCGGTTTTTTATTTTTTTGCACTATAAAAAAAAAAAAAGTCCGACAATTTTGAGAGAAAAAAAACAATATTTTCGACTTTTTGCTATTAAACATGTCCAGTAAAAAATTAAAAAAAAAAATCAAATTTTGTCATAAATTTCGGCCAAAATCTATCCTGCTCCGTGTCTTCGCTGAAAAAAAAAATTGCGATACGTGTAAATGAATTGGTTTACGTGAAAGTTACAGCGTCTACAAATGGCGGTATATATACTGGGATTTATTTTTTTCAATTTTTTACTAGTAATGGCGGCGATCAGCGACTTATAGCTGGACTGCGGCGGGCATTCTGATACTGGGGGGGGGGACTGACTTGGTGTCACTGACATCCCCAGTGACACTAATACAGTGATCAGTGCTAATAAAAAGCATGGACACTGTACTAATGGCACTGGGCAGGAAGGGGTTAACATCTGGGGTGATCAAAGGGTTAACTGTGTGCTGTTTCACTAGGGGTGGTGTCTGTGTGTTTCACTGTGAGCATGCTGCTGTGCGTGCTGCCAGGGAGAACTGTTTCGCTGGAGATGCTTGTCAGTCACTGGTTGCTGGCGAGTAATCACCGTCCGGGACCCGGTGATTGATGGTTGCGAATGGCGGTGTGGGTAGGGCACGCCCCCTTCCCGAAAATGCGAAATCGCGTATATATACATGATTTTGCGCTCCCGTGCCGCCCTGCAGCCGTATTTCTGCTGTTTCTGCGGTTGGGAAGTGGATATCACATTCGTAAAGTCAAGCTTTGGAACGATGGTGAACCCCAAATCAAACATTTTATTATATTGCAGCTTACGAATCCTGACATGTGACGACTGCATTGGTTTTCTGTCTTCTGTATTAATCTTGTGATCCGGCCAGTAAGTTTTGTTTTTCCACAAAACATGGTGTCCTGCAGATGTATCAGTTGGAGCGGTGGTCTCCAAACTGTGGCCTGGGGGCCGGTTGTGGCCCTTTGCTTGCTTTTATATGGCTCTTGGGGCTTTAGTCACCACAACAACAGTAGGGCATAGTTCCTGTCACTGACACCGACAATAGGATGCTAGTACTCCCATTGTGACCAATGATAGGACACTATTCCTCCCACTGACACCAATGATGGGGCACTATTCCTCCCACTGACACCAATGATGGGGCACTATTCCTCCCACTGATACCAATGATGGGGCACTATTCCTCCCACTGATACCAATGATGGGGCACTATTCCTCCCTCTGACACCAATGATGGGGCACTATTCCTCCCTCTGACACCAATGATGGGGCACTATTCCTCCCACTGACACCAATGACGGGGCACTATTCCTCCCTCTGATACCAATGATGGGGCACTATTCCTCCCACTGACACCAATGATGGGGCACTATTCCTCCCACTGACACCAATGATGGGGCACTATTCCTCCCACTGATATCAATGATGGGACACTATTCCTCCCACTGACACCAATGATGGGGCACTATTCTTCCCACTGACACCAATGATGGGGCACTATTCCTCCCTCTGACACCAATGATGGGGCACTATTCCTCCCTCTGACACCAATGATAGGACACTATTCCTTCCACTGACACCAATGATGGGGCACTATTCCTCCCACTGACACCAATGATGGGGCACTATTCCTCCCTCTGACACCAATGATAGGACACTATTCCTCCCACTGATACCAATGATGCGGTACTATTCCTCCCACTGACACCAATGATGGGGCACTATTCCTCCCACTGACACCAATGACGGGGCACTATTCCTCCCACTGACACCAATGATGGGGCACTATTCCTCCCACTGACACCAATGATGGGGCACTATTCCTCCCACTGACACCAATGATGGGGCACTATTCCTCCCACTGATACCAATGATGGGGCACTATTCCTCCCACTGACACCAATGATGGGGCACTATTCCTCCCACTGACACCAATGATGGGGCACTATTCCTCCCACTGACACCAGAGATGGGGCACTATTCCTCCCACTGACACCAATGATGGGGCACTATTCCTCCCACTGACACCAATGATGGGGCACTATTCCTCCCACTGACACCAATGATGGGGCACTATTCCTCCCACTGACACCAATGATGGGCACTATTCCCCCCCACTGACACCAGAGATGGGGCACTACTCCTATAGGGATCCGTTTTTATTCACACTGGTCAGTTGCGGGTGTGGTGCGTTTTTCAAAACCCTGCTTGCTTGTGGGGGCACTTGTCAGGAGGAAGGGGCCAGGAGCACCAGCGGGAGACCCGAGAAAAGGAGGATCGGGGCTGCTCTGTGCAAAACCATTACACAGAGCAGGTAAGTATAGCAATAAAAAAATAATCTGTCTTTAATACCACTTTATGAGTGAAGGCGCCTCGTCTTTATTGTACTGCTCAGCACTCTGAATTTGTACGCCTGTTTTGAGCACTTCCTGGACTCCAGGCAAGACCCCATTGGTGGGATGATGGGTGTTCATAGACCGGGGAGGTGGGATGATGGGTGTTCATAGACCGGGGAGGTGGGATGATGGGTGTTCATAGACCGGGGAGGTGGGATGATGGGTGTTCATAGACCGGGGAGGTGGGATGATGGGTGTTCATAGACCGGGGAGGTGGGATGATGGGTGTTCATAGACCGGGGAGGTGGGATGATGGGTGTTCATAGACCGGGGAGGTGGGATGATGGGTGTTCCTAGATCGGGGAGGTGGGATGATGGGTGTTCATAGATCGGGGAGGTGGGTGGGGATGATGGGTGTTCATAGACCGGGGAGGTGGGATGATGGGTGTTCCTAGATCGGGGAGGTGGGATGATGGGTGTTCATAGACCGGGGAGGTGGGATGATGGGTGTTCATAGACCGGGGAGGTGGGATGATGGGTGTTCATAGACCGGGGAGGTGGGATGATGGGTGTTCATAGACCGGGGAGGTGGGATGATGGGTGTTCCTAGATCGGGGAGGTGGGATGATGGGTGTTCATAGATCGGGGAGGTGGGTGGGGATGATGGGTGTTCATAGACCGGGGAGGTGGGATGATGGGGGTTCATAGACCGGGGAGGTGGGATGATGGGTGTTCCTAGATCGGGGAGGTGGGATGATGGGTGTTCCTAGATCGGGGAGGTGGGATGATGGGTGTTCCTAGATCGGGGAGGTGGGATGATGGGTGTTCATAGACCGGGGAGGTGGGATGATGCAGGGAGATGTAGGGCTTTGTCCATGTATTGGTGTCATCCTCCAGCCATTATTTAGCTTGGAATTGAATCTCAGGTGTAGCTAATCCTTTTTTTTTATTTTTTTATGTCTTTTTTTTTTATTTTTAGCAAGTAAAAACATATAGTTGTTTATATGGAAGCTAAAATATATATATATACAGTGAGGAACAGAAGTATTTGAACCCCCTGCGATTCTGCAAGTTCTCCCACTTCTCCATCATGGAGGGTCTGACATTCACATTGCAGGGGATTCCCACTCTGAGGACAGAATTCAGGAGATCACATTGTATGATTTGTAAAGAATGTATTTGTCTCGCACGGCTGAACAGAAGTATTTGAACCCCTGAGAAGATCCGTGTTAATATTTGGTACAGAAGCCTTTGTCTGCAATTACAGAGGTCAGACGGTTCCTGTAGTCCTTGGCCAGGTTTGCACTGCAACAGGGATTTTGGCCGACTCCTCCACACCGATCTCCTCTAGATCTGTCAGGTTTCGGGGCTGTCACTGAGCAACACGGAGTTTCAGCTCCCTCCAAAGATGTTCTATTGGATTTAGGTGTGGAGACTGGCTAGGCCACTCCAGAACCTTGATATGCTTCTTACGGAGCCACTCCTTGGTTCTCCTGGCTGTGTGCTTCGGGTCGTTGTCATGTTGGAAGACCCAGCCACGACCCGTCTTCAATGCTCTGACTGAGGGAAGGAGGTTGTTGCTGAAAATCTCAAAATAAATGGCCCCATTCATCCTCTCCTTAATACAGTGCAGTCGTCCTGTCCCCTTCGCAGAAAAGCACCCCCAAAGCATGATGTTACCACCCCCATGCTTCACAGTAGGGATGGTGTTCTTGGGATGCAACTCATCCTTCTTTTTCCTCCAAACACGACGAGTGAAGTTTAGACCAAAAAGTTCTCCTTTGGTCTCATCTGACCACATGACTTTCTCCCATGCCTCCTCTGCATCATCCAGATGGTCATTGGCAACCTTCAGACGGGCCTGGACATGTGATAACTTGAGCAGGGGAACCTTCAGACGGGCCTGGACATGTGATAACTTGAGCAGGGGAACCTTCAGACAGGCCTGGACATGTGATGACTGGAGCAGGGGAACCTTCAGACGGGCCTGGACATGTGATGACTGGAGCAGGGGAACCTTCCATGCAATGCATGATTGGAAACCATGACGTCGTAGTGTTCTACCGACAGTGACCTGTGAAACTGTGGTCCCAGCTCTCTCCATGTCATTGACCAGCTCCTCCCTTGTAGTTCTGGGCTGATTTCTCACCTTTCTTCTCATCAGTGATACCCCACGAGGGGACATCTTGCATGGAGCCCCAGTCCGAGGGAGACTGACAGTCGTCTTCAGCCTCTTCCATTTTCTAACAATTGCTCCAACAGTTGATCTATTTTCACCAAGCTGCTTGGCAATTGCCCCGTAGCCCTTTCCAGCCTTGTCGAGGTCCACAGTTTTGTCTCTGGTGTCTTTTGACAGCTCTCTGGTCTTGCCCATGGTAGTAGTTGGCGTGTGATTGACTGTGGGGTGGACAGGTGTCTATAAAGAGCTCAGACAGGTGCTACTAAGTGAGATGAATGAGTGGAGTAGAGGGGGACTTTATAAAGGCGCAGTAACAGGTCTCTGAGAGCCAGAATTCTTGCTGTTTCTTAGGTGTTCAAATACTTCTGTTCAGCCGTGCGAGACAAATACATTCTTTACAAATCATACAATGTGATCTCCTGAATTCTGTCCTCAGAGTGGGAATCCCCTGCAATGTGAATGTCAGACCCTCCATGATGGAGAAGTGGGAGAACTTGCAGAATCGCAGGGGGTTCAAATACTTCTGTTCCTCACTGTATATATATATATGTATTTATTTATTTAAAAAAATATATAAAAATTTTATATATATATATATATATATATATATATATATATATTTTTTTTTTTTTTAAACCCTCCTCCATCTTTAGTTTTTTGTCTTTTGCATAACGTTCCTCCTACTTGTGCTTTCCCCCAATCACCATGTTGTTGATTGTTCAGTGCATGCTCTGACACCCGTACTATGTCCCTTCCCCTCCCCCTCCCCACCCTCTACACATGGGCCGTTGGTTCAAGTTATAACCCGTGGATTTTCTTTGTTCCGAATTTTACAGACTGTGAACCTACAGGGGTTTGTGATTGGTCCTTTGATGAAAATTGCCTTTTCTGCTGCTTGAGACGAGAGAAAGTTAAGGTACTGATGTGATTGCAACCATTTTGCACTTCTCTCTCTTTTTGTTTTTTTGTTTTTTTGTTTATTTTTTTTTAAATTGTTGCCACCAAATCTACGATTTCAGCCACTGCTGGGCATTGATCTGAGTTGGTAGGATTGTGGGAGTTGTAGTTCGGTAACGGCTGCAAATTTCAGAATGATCATCCTTGGACTGGAGAAAGAAGAGGTTGAGGTTTTGGGGGTTTTAAGTCACATTTAAAGTTCATGTCCATGAAGAATGAATGGTGACTTTTTTTTTTTTTTAATTATTTTTTATTTATTTATTTTACATTTGACCTAGAAACAGAAAAAACAAAACAAGTGGTCCATCAAGTCTCCTTTTTTTTTTTTTTATTCGTTTATTTTGTTTTTGTTTTTTGTTTGCATGTTTTGTATTTTTTTTGTTTTTGTTTGTTTTTTTTTTAATCCATTTTTTTTTTTTGTTCTTTTTTTTCTCGGATCTGACAGTGGCTTACTAATGTGGAGCTACGCTGCATCTGAGCACCATAAACCAAAAAACGTTATTATTAACATTCAGTGCAAACTCCCCCATCCATCCATCCATCCATCCATGTCTCAATGCTTTATTTTGCTGAGAAATCACTTTGAGCATTTGATTATCTGTGACCATCTTGAGTGAGGGCAGATGATTCCTGTAAGAATTCCTGGAATCCATCTGCCCTTAGTTTAGGCATGCAGGCAGGAAGGTGTGCTTAGCTGAGAAAAGTCTCCCTGCGTATCACATCCCCCCCTTCACAGTGGTGTCCTCCATCACTGCCTTCACGTCATCCCCCCACAACAGCGTCCTCTGCTCCCCCCCCCCCCCACCAATTCACATCACAGACCCCACAGCTCTTCCCCCACTTCGCATCGCAGGCCCCCGCACGTCTGTCCCCCACTTCACATCGCAGGCCCCCGCACGTCTGTCCCCCACTTCGCATCGCAGGCCCCCGCACGTCTGTCCCCCACTTCACATCGCAGGCCCCCGCACGTCTGTCCCCCACTTCGCATCGCAGGCCCCCGCACGTCTGTCCCCCACTTCACATCGCAGGCCCCCACACGTCTGTCCCCCACTTCGCATCGCAGGCCCCCGCACGTCTGTCCCCCACTTCACATCGCAGGCCCCCGCACGTCTGTCCCCCACTTCGCATCGCAGGCCCCCACATGTCTGTCCCCCACTTCGCATCGCAGGCCCCCATTTGTCTGTCCCCCACTTCGCATTGCAGGCCCCCCCGCATGTCTGTCCCCCACTTCACATCGCAGGCCCCTCGCTTGTCTGTCCCCCACTTATCATCGCAGGCCCCCCGCATGTCTGTCCCCCACTTTGCATCGCAGGCCCACGCACATCTGTCCCCCACTTCGCATCACAGGCTCCCACACGTCTGTCCCCCACTTCGCATCGCAGGCCCCCGCAGGTCTGTCCCCCACTTCACATCGCAGGCCCCCGCACGTCTGTCCCCCACTTCACATCGCAGGCCCCCCGCATGTCTGTCCCCCACTTCGCATCGCAGGCCCCCGCACGTCTGTCCCCCACTTTGCATCGCAGGCCCACGCACATCTGTCCCCCACTTCGCATCACAGGCTCCCACACGTCTGTCCCCCACTTCACATCGCAGGCCCCCACATGTCTGTCCCCCACTTCGCATCGCAGGCCCCCGCATGTCTGTCCCCCACTTCTCATCGCAGGCCCCCGCATGTCTGTCCCCCACTTCGCATCGCACGCCCCCGCACGTCTGTCCCCCACTTCACATCGCAGGCCCCCACACGTCTGTCCCCCACTTCGCATCGCAGGCCCCCACATGTCTGTCCCCCACTTCACATCGCAGGCCCCCACACGTCTGTCCCCCACTTCGCATCGCAGGCCCCCACAGGTCTGTCCCCCACTTCACATCGCAGGCCCCCGCAGGTCTGTCCCCTACTTCTCACCCCCCTGCAGCTCTTTCTCCCCCACTTCATATCACAGTGATGTGTCCTCACCCCGGCCGGGTTCACCAGCCATCCTCTCTCCCCGACGCCGCCATCTTCAGTGTGGGCACTCAGCTGTTACAGCTTGTGGCTTCTCAGCCGGGTGCCCACTGCACATGCTCATGTAGTGCTGCACCTTGTGAATGGCCCTGTAGTCCTGTGTCCTGTCACGTGTCCCTGAAGACTACGGGGAGGGAGGGGGGAGGACAACCTCCGCTTCTGATCACCTAGGCGATTTCAGCAGGCATGGGAGTTGGTACCTGCCAAAATCAGGTACCCCCTCCTCAAAGGTGCCAATTCCTCACGGGGAACGGGGGACCAATACTTAAAGCAGAACTTCCCCTTTTGGGTGGAGCTCCACTTAAACAAGCTGATTGGTTGCTAGAACTGCACTGCAACCAATCAGCAGCTGGTTAACTTAAAAAGGTAACTCCGACAGATCCCGCTCACCGACCACGACCTCTGCCCCCAGATCTCCGCTCTACATTGGCGGGGGCGGGGGGAAGACTCTGCTGCTTAATGGTGGGACTGCGGCAGTCCAGATGGGAAAATGTCCGGATCCAGACCACGGGCCACCATTCTGTGATGTCTACACCTTTCAGTTGTGAATGTGGGATATGGTGGATATTTGTGTCAGTTCTTTGAAATTTCCTAGCACTACGGTGTCAGGTGCTTCTTCCTTCTTCTTCTTCCTTCGTCTTCTTCCTCCTTCCTTCTTCTTCCTCCTTCTTCTTCCTCCTTCTTCTTCCTCCTTCCTTCTTCTTCCTTCGTCTTCTTCCTCCTTCCTTTTTCTTCCTTCTTCTTCTTCCTCCTTCCTTCTTCTTCCTTCTTCTCCCTTCTTCTCCCTCCTTCTTCCTCCTTCTTCCTTCTTCTCCCTTCTTCTCCCTCCTTCTTCCTCCTTCTTCCTTCTTCTTCCTTCTTCCTCCTTCTTCCTTCTTCCTCCTTCTTCCTTCTTCTTCCTTCTTCTGCTTCTTCCTTCTTCCTCCTTTCCTCCTTCTTCTTCCTCCTTCCTCTTCCTCCTTCTTTCTTTCTTCCTCCTTCTTCCTTCCTCTTCCTTCTTCTTCTGCTTCTTCCTCCTTCCTTCCTTCTTCCTCCTTCTTCTTTCTCCTTCTGCTTCCTCCTTCTTCCTTCTACTTCTTCTTCCTCTTCCTTCTGCTTCTTTTTCCTTCCTTCTTCTCCTTCCTTCTTCTTCCTGTTTCCTTTTTCTTCCTCTTTCCCTCTTCTTCCTCCTTCTTCTTCCTCCTCTTTTCTTCTTCCTCCTTCTTCTTCTTCTTCCTCCTTCCTCCTTCCTCTTCCTTACATCTTCCTCCCTCCTCCTTCCTTTTTCATCCTTCTATTTCCTCCTTCTTCTTTCTTCAACTTCCTTCCTCCTCCTCCTTCTTCCTTTTTCCTCCTTTTTCCTTCTTCCACCTCCTTCTTCTTTTTTCCTCCTTCTTCCTCCTTCTTTCTTCTTCCTGCTTTTCCCTTCTTCCTCCTTCCTCCTTTTTCCTTCTTCCACCTTCTTCTTCCTCCTTTTTCCTTCTTCCACCTTCTTCTTCCTCCTTTTTCTTTCTTCCTCCTTTTTCTTTCTTCCTCCTTCTTTCTTCTTCCTCCTTCTCCCTTCTTCTTTCTCCTTTCCAACACCCAGTACAGTTACAATTCAATTCAATCAAAGGGTCCTGTTCCTTAGAGCTAAGGGGGAAGTGGGGGTGGGGGGGTCAAGTGATACGAAAGGTAATAATTGGAAAGCTGATGGAAAAACTAAAAATACAATTGTTAGGTGGGGGCAGGGCAGGCCTCCCTGAAGAGAAGGTATAAGGATAGTCTGAAAGCAGACAGTTGGACAGATTGGGGTAGAGAGTTCCAGAGGATGGTAGCGGCTCTGGAGAAGTCCTGGAGATGAGCATGGGAGGTGACAAGGGAGCAGTAGTTCTTGGGAGGAATAAATGAAGTTGGTATTTTGAGGCTGGATTAGTGATGTCGCTGGGAGCCGAATTGTAGATGGCTTTGTAAGTTGGTTTGATTTTTTTTTTTTTTTTTTTAGTCCAACCAATTAAATAAAAAGTACTGACTAATGGAGGAGTTTATATTTTTGGAGTTGCTGCTATTCATTCAGAGGATTGTATTTAGGCAAGAAGCTACTTTGCGTGTCTTGTTTTAATTTCCCAAACAGGCATTGTAGCTTTGTGTCCTTTGATCTGCCCCTTCAAAGCCCTGAAGCAATCAATGTACCGGATACAACCATCTCCTGCATGTTCCTCCTACACCCTCAGATCTGAGCTTTGTAGTCCCAGAAGTTGTTTATGGCCACGCTGAAAAGGGGAACTCCACCCTTGTGTGCAAAAAATATGGCAAAAAAAAAGGAAGTTAAAAAAAAAAAAAAAAAGGAAATTAAATAAAAAAAGGAAATAAAAAAAAAATACAATAAAAATAAATACAGTTGCAAGAAAAAGTATGTGAACCCCTTGGGATTACGTGGAGTTTTGCATTAATTGGGCATAAAATGTGCTCTGAACGTCATCTAAGTCACAACAATAGAAGAACACCGTCTGCTGAACATAATACTACACAAACATTAGATGTTGCCATGGTTTAATTGCACATGACATGTAAACATTCACAGTGCAGGGAGGAAAAAGTATGTGAGGCCGTAGCTTAATGACTTCTCCCAGAGCTAATTGGAGCCAGGAGTGAGCCAACCTTGACTCCAATCAGTGTGATGATATTGGATGTGTTGCTGACAGCTGTCCTGCCCTTAAAAAACACACACCTGTTTTGGGTTTACTGGTTTCAAGAAGCACTGTCTGATGTGAACCATGCCTCGCAGAAAAGAGCTCTCAGAAGACCTACGATCAAGAATTGTTGACTTGCATGAAGCTGGAAAGGGTTACAAAAGTATCTCCAAAAGCCTTGATGTTCCTGTGTCCACGGTAAGACAGACTGTCTACAAATGGAGAAAGTTTAGCACTGTTGCTACTCTCCCTAGGCGTGGTCGTCCTGTAAGAATGACTGCAAGAGCACAGCGCAGAATGCTGCATGAGGTAAAGAAGAATCCCAGAGTGTCAGCTAAAGACCTACAGAAATCTCTGGCACATGCTAACATTTTTGTTGACACATCTACAATAAGGAAAACATTAAACAAGAATGGAGTACATGGGAGGACACCACGGAGGAAGCCATTGCTGTCCAAAAAGAATATTGCAGCACAGTTGAAGTTTACAAAAGAGCACCTGGATGTTCCACAGCACTACTGGCAAAATATACTGTGGACAGATGAAACCAAGATTGAGTTGTTTGGGAAGAACACACAACACTATGTGTGGAGAAAAAAAGGCACAGCACACCAACATCAAAACCTCATCCCCACTGTGAAACATGGCGGAGGGAGCATCATGGTTTGGGGCTGCTTTGCTGCCTCAGGGCCTGGACGGATTGTTGTCATTGATGGGAAAATGAATTCCAGAGTTTATCAAGACATTTTGCAGGAAAACGTACGACCATCTGTCCGCCAACTGAAGCTCCGCAGAGGATGGGTGATGCAACAGGACAATGACCCAAAGCATACAAGTAATTCAACAAAACAATGGCTGCAACAGCACAGAATACGCCTTCTGGAGTGGCCCAGTCAGAGTCCTGACCTCAACCCCATTGAAATGCTGTGGCATGACCTTAAGAGAGCGATTCACACCAGACATCCCAAGAATATTGCTACACTGAAACAGTTTTGTGAAGAGGAGTGGTCCAAAATGACTCCAGATCGTTGTGCAGGTCTGATCTGCAACTACAGGAAATGTTTGGTTGAGGTTATTGCTGCCAAAGGAGGGTCAACCAGTTATTAAGTCCAAAGGTTCACATACTTTTTCCTCCCTGCACTGTGAATGTTTACATGTTATGTGCAATTAAACCATGGCAACATCTAATGTTTGTGTAGTATTATGTTCAGCAGACTGTGTTCTTCTATTGTTGTGACTTAGATGACGTTCAGAGCACATTTTATGCCCAATTCATGCAAAACTCCACGTAATCCCAAGGGGTTCACATACTTTTTCTTGCAACTGTATATATACAGTTGTGTTCAAAATAATAGCAGTGTGTTGAAAAAAGTGAATAAATCTGAAAATCCTTCTAATAGCTTTTATTTCCATCCACACAAATGCATTGGGAACACGACACATTCTATTCCAAATCACAACATGAAGAAAAATACATCAAATTTGTGTTGTTCCTCTAAAAAAAAATGGAAGAAAAGTGAATATTAGACGGTTCAAAAAAATCTCAGTGTTTGTATTCTTCTTTACAAACTCCAACATTCACTATATAAACTGAGAAATGTTTGAAGATTTTGCTTTCCTTTGAATGACTTCATGAATATTTGGTTGTAGTCGCACTGTTTCTGAGAACTGCTGTACATCTGTGTTGCATGGAGTCCCCCAACTTCTGGCCCCTGTGATCAGGTATTCCAGCCCAGGATGATTGGACCACATTCCACAGTTCTTCTCTATTTCTTGGTTTGGCCTCAGAAACGGCATTTTTGATGTCACCCCACAAGTTTTCTATTGGATGAAGATCCGGGGATTGGGCTGGCCACTCCATAACGTCCATCTTGTTGGTCTGGAACCAAGATGTTGCCCGTTTACTGGTGTGTTTGGGGTCGTTGTCTTGTTGGAACACCCATTTCAAGGGCATTTCCTCTTCAGCATAAGGCAGCATGACCTCTTCAACTATTCTGATGGATTCAAACTGATCCATGATCCCTGGTATGCGATAAATAGGCCCAACACCGTAGTATGAGAAACATCCCCATATCATGATGCTTGCACCACCATGCTTCACGGTCTTCACAGTGTACTGTGGCTTGAATTCAGTGTTTGGGGGTCGTCTGACAAACTGTCTCCGCCCACTAGACCCAAAAAGAACAATCTTACTTCCATCAGTCCACAAAATGTTGCGCCATTTCTCTTTAGGCCGGTCAATGTGCTCTTTGGCAGATTGTAACCTCTTCAGCACACGTCTTTTTCCCAACAGTGGGACTTTGCGGGGACTTCTTGCAGATAGCTTGGCTTCACATCGGCGTCTTCTAATTGTAACAGTCCTCACAGGGAACATCACACCTTCTTTCATCTTCCTGGAGCTGATTGTTGGCTGAGTCCTCACAGGGAACGTCACACCTTCTTTCATCTTCCTGGAGCTGATTGTTGGCTGAGTCCGCCCCATTTTGGCTATTCTTCTATCCATTCCAATGGTAGTTTTTCGCTTTCTTCCACGTCTTTCAGGTTTTGGTTGCCATTTTAAAGCATTTGCCATCATTTTAGCTGAGCAGCCGATCATTTTCTGCACTTCTTTATATGTTTTCCCTCTCCAATCAACTTTTTAATCAAGGTACGCTGTTCTTCTGAACAATGTCTGGAACGACCCATTTTCCTCAGAATTTCAGAGAGAAATGCACTGTAACCAGCATGTCCAACATTTGCTGCCTTCCTTCCTTAAATAAGGGCAATAATTGCCACCTGTTTATCAAAGAATGAATGACCTCACTAATAGAACTCCACACGGCTATTATTTTGAACACGCCCCTTTCAATGAGTGATTCAATGACACAGAATCAGCAGCATGCATGCCATGACTGTTGGGTCTGTTGGATTTCTATGACTCTACTACACCTGCTAGGAAATTATTTGCCATGTAGAAATATCATTTCCACCAAAAACAGCGATTGATCCGGTTAGTGATGTCTGACTGCTAGTATTTTGAACACAACTGTATATATATATATATAATAAATAAATAAAAATATAAGATCTACTTAAGATAGATTGTGTATATAAGATATATAGAATCGTTACACAAGTCATATTGTAATTGAATGTTCTCATGAACCACCTTTTCCTTTTCAATCCACTGAGCTGTAATTTTCTGTAAAATTCAATATGGCCACCTGGAGGCGCTTCTGCACACAGATGTTGTACAGGACGCGCCCCAGAAATGTCATTGCCTGCTCGTGTGATTGGTTGACTGATTTTCCCAGAAGTCTGTGCTAAGATACAAGTTAGATTTTTGAGCACCGACTGCAATGTCATTTATAGTGAGATACTCTGAAAGGGCAGTCACGTCTAAAGGGATGCAGACCCCGCCACTTTCCTCATTAGAACCGTGCAAGTGCAGCAGCTGACTGATAATTATAAAGTCGCTCCCATTCACTCCGCACAAGGACACACAGAAACAGCTATTTCTTCGGAATAACAAAAGGTAGGAATCTGCAGCAAAGTTACAATCCCGGCGATGTGCATAGATCACCCAGAGGGGGTTTTTCTTTTTGTTTTTTGTTACCCCCCCCCCCCCCACAGCAAAAGTGGAGTTACTTTGTAATGTTGGCTGTAGACATTAGTGGGTTTCTGAGTCTACTCATCGGATTCAGATCACAAGCCCTCCAGTTGAGGAACATGGAAGCAGGGCATGCACAGACGGTCTTGGTGCGTGCGGGGAGCAATAGTCGGGCACAGTCATCCAATCTGATTGGTTTGGGGTACTTGTTGTCCAGTAGATATACACCCCTCCCCCATGGCCAGATTGGTGGACGGCCCCATCCCACCATGGTTTATACGCGCCTCGTAGTGTTGATTTAAAAGCTAGTGGTATGAAGTTTAGGTGCATCAATCCATGTCTCCATGCTTTACTTTGCTGAAAAATCACGTTAACCCCCCCTCCACCCTAGCATTTCTAACTTCAGCCATCTTAAGTAAGGGCAGATGATTCATGCAGCATTTACTTCCTGGAATCCATCTGCCTTTAGCTCATGTACGCAGGCAGGAGGGCGTCCTTAGCTGAGAAAGCTCCTCCTGAAGACTCCTTGGGGATGTATAACATCATTTGCCTAGGCCAGAAACCAGGAAGTAACTGAAAAATTTTTTAAAAAAAAGTCTCAAACAAGTAATTATGATACTTTCCTGTCTGTTTACTAACGGTAGCAGCATAAGGATTACAAATAGTCAATTGAAGGCGTGACGTTCCAGTTTGTATCGATACGTTATGACTTTTATTGCGTTTGATCCTTTATTATGAACATAATTGTAAATTTAAATCTTTAGGCAAAAAGATGGAAACGCTATAATTATCAATCCATCCAAGAACCTATCACGTCGCGCCTCGTGAATGTGAAATCCCAAATAAATAATTCAAATTAATATTAGAGCTGCTATTTTCAAATTAATGAAAAAATATAAAAGGTGAAATAGAAAATCCCACAGACAGCGCTTTTGTTTGATGTCAGAGGATTCTGTACAACTGCAAAATTGTTTTGTCATCGTTTTTTTTTTTTTTTCATGTCATGCTTTGAGTTTGATTGGACTTTAAAGATCAACTAAATGATACATGTAACATGGAACAAGAATAAACATACATTTTGGGAAAACAAGGACTTTACGAGGACCAAAATATTACAACAAAAGAGATCTATAAAAATATAATTTTATTAAATCCAATTTTAAACAACGAAAAGAAAGATACATTGTACGTAGCATTGTGCGGAAATGGCGATGGATTGGCTGGATATCACCAAGAAGAGAAACCTCCAACGCGTTTCACTTCATAGAATTTATATTTTGAGTCTTCTTCAGGGGAAACAGTAGAGTACGGCACAAACGTTATCGCCATATGTGCATCAAAAATGAGAAGATCCTAACTGGTTAATTCCCGGCATCACATAGGCAAGAAGACCCTCAAGTGATCCAACTGGGTAAATATAGACTACATGTTGTGCCAGAATGTCAGAGCTTCAGAACACCACAGCCGGGACCATCCACTTCTGGAAGTACTCTACTGCTTCCCCCTGAAGAAGATTCAAAATATAGAGTACTTCCAGAAGTGGTGGATGGTCCTATATGTTGAATCTTCTTCACGGGAGAACAGTAGAGTACGGCACAAACGTTATCGCCATATGTGCATCAAAAATGAGAAGATCCTAACTGATTAATTCCCGGCATCACATGGGCAAGAAGACCCTCGAGTGATCCAACTGGAGTAAATATAGACTATGTTGTGCCAGAATGTCAGAGCCTCAGAACACCACAGCCTGGACCATCCACTTCTGGAAGTACTCTATATTTTGAATCTTCTTCAGGGGGAAGCAGTAGAGTACTTCCAGAAGTGGATCACTCGAGGGTCTTCTTGCCTATGTGATGCCGGGAATTAAGCAGTTAGGATCTTCTCATTTTTGATACACATATGGCAATAATGTTTGTGCCGAACTCTACTGTTTCCCCTGGAGAAGATTCAACATATAGAACCATCCACTTCTAAAAGTACTCTATATTTTGAGTCTTCTTCAGGGGTAGCAGTAGAGTACTTCCAGAAGTGGATGGTCTCGGCTGTGGTGTTCTGAGACTCTGACATTCTGGCACAACATACAGTCTATATTGACCCAGTTGGATCACTTGAGGGTCTTCTTGCCCATGTGATGCCGGGAATTAACCAGCAAGGATCTTCTCATTTTTGATACACATATGGCGATAATGTTTGTGCCGTACTCTGTTCTTCCTGAAGAAGACTCAAGATATGAAGTACAGCACAAACATTATCGACCATATGTGTATCAAAAATGAGAAGATCCTAACTGCTTAATTCCCGGCATCACATGGGCAAGAAGACCCTCAAGTGATCCAACTGGGTCAATATAGACTGTATGTTGTGCCAGAATGTCAGAGTCTCAGAACACCACAGCCGGGACCATCCACTTCTGGAAGTACTCTACTGCTTCCCCCTGAAGAAGATTCAAAATATAGAGTACTTCCAGAAGTGGATGGTCCTATATGTTGAATCTTCTTCAGGGGAAACAATAGAGTACGGCACAAACATTATCGCCATATGTGTATCAAAAATGAGAAGATCCTTGCTGGTTAATTCCCGGTATGTTGTGCCAGAATGTCAGAGCCTCAGAACACCACAGCTGGGACCATCCACTTCATCCAATTTTGGAAGTACTCTATATTTTGAATCTTCTTCAGGGGGAAGCAGTAGAGTACTTCCAGAAGTAGATCACTCGAGGGTCTTCTTGCCTATGCGATGCCGGGAATTAACCAGCAAGGATCTTCTCATTTTTGATGCACATATGGCGATAATGTTTGTGCTGTACTCTATATCTTGAGTCTTCTTCAGGGTAAACAGTAGAGTACGGCACAAACATGATCGCCATATGTGCATCAAAACTCAGAAGATCCTTGCTGGTTAATTCCCGGCATCACATGGGCAAGAAGACCCTCAAGTGATCCAACTGGGTAAATATAATCTACATGTTGTGCCAGAATGTCAGAGCCTCAGAAAACCACAGCCGGGACCATCCACTTCTGGAAGTACTCTATATTTTGAATCTTCTTCAGGGGGTAGCAGTAGAGTACTTCCAGAAGTGGATGGTCCCGGCTGTGGTTTTCTGAGGCTCTGACATTCTGGCACAACATGTAGATTATATTTACCCAGTTGGATCACTTGAGGGTCTTCTTGCCCATGTGATGCCGGGAATTAACCAGCAACGATCTTCTCAGTTTTGATACACATATGGCGATAATATTTGTACCGTACTCTACTGTTTCCCCTGAAGAAGTTTCAAAATATAAATTCCATGAATTGAAACGCGTTGGATTTCTCTTCTTGGTGATATGCAGCCAATCCATCATCATTTCTGCGCAGTGCTATGTACAATGTATCTTTCTTTTCGTTTTTAGGCTCCATGCACACTGGGGGGGGGGGGGGGGGTGTTTAATAACGCTGGTAACGACAGCTGTGTAAAGTCACATTGAAAACGTGAGTTTTTCAGCGTTTTTGCATTAGCGTTTAGCTGCGTTTTTTCACGTTTGCGGGTTTTAGCATTTTTTTGATCAAAAAAATGTCCAAAACCGCAGATTTATCCCATTTTACCACATTTTTCCGCGTTAGAGTGTGTTTACAGCCAAAAAAAACTCCTCTAGAAATCCACTCGTTCTGTTTTTTTTCCAGCCAAAAAACGTTGATTCCAGTCTATGTGTGTATGGACACCGAGGATAAAATGCTTGGGGGGTTTATTGGCTGTAGAAAAAAACATCAAACGCCAAAAACAGCCGCTGTAAAAACGTCGCGTGTGCGTGAGGCCTTAAAGCGGAGTTCCACCTAAAAAAAAATTAAAATAATAGCAGCTTCAAAAACTGTAGCTGCTGATTTTTATAATACAGCCACTTACCTGTCCCTCGGTCCAGCGGTCCTCACCACAGCTGGTTTCACCGGCCATCTCCTCTTCCCGGCATCTTCAGTGTGGGCACCCGGCTGTGACAGCTTGCGGCTTCACAGCCTGGCGCCCACTGCACATGTGCGAGAAGCGCTGCTCTTTGTGAATGGCCCGTTGTCTTCTGAGACCTGTCACCTGTCCCAGAAGGCTACGGGGGGAGGGAGGGGACAACTTCCGATCACCTAAGTGAGAGAGGGTACCTGTCAAATTCTGATACCCACTCCCCAAAGGTGCCAATCCATAATGGGGAGCGGGGGACTGAGCATTAAAGCGGAGCTTCCCTTTTTTTTGGGTGGAACTCCACTTTAACTCCACCCCACTATAAGTCGCTGATCGCCGCCATTACTAGTAAAAATTGAAGAATAAACCCCCCCCCCCCAGTATGTATTCCGCCATTTGTAAACACTATAACTTTCACGTGATGTTGGTGTCAGTCAGTTCCCACCCAACATCAGTTAGTGTCAGATTGCCCGCCACACTCACAGCCCCATTATAAGTCACTGATCACCGCCATTAGTATAAAAAAAAAATTCCAGTATATCTCCCATAGTTTGTAGGCGCTATAACTCTCACACAAGCCAATCAATATTCACTTATTGGGATTTATTTATTTATATATTTTTTTTTACCAAAGACATGTAGCAGAATACATTTTGGACAAAATTTATGAAGAAATTTTGATTTAAAAAAAAAAAAAAAGGCGATCACAGCGGGAGCGGGTACCTGTCAAATTTGGGTTCCCGCTCCCCAAAGATGCGAATCCTTAATGGGGAGCGGGGGACAAAGACTTAAAGCAGAACTTCCCCTTTTGGGTGGAGCCTCGCATTAATCTGGCTTCAAAGAAGCTCCGCCCCAAACAAAATGCAGCATGCAGGAGCGACCGGCACCAAAGTCGATGGATTTTCCCATGTAAAGTGCAATGCACAGCGGAGACCATGCTGCCGGGGTGGAGGAGCCCATAGGGGTGCGACGCAGAATTGCTGCATTTTCAGTAGGCGATTCAGCGCGCACTGGAGGGGTTAATCGGGGGTTTGTATTAGAAAAGGAAAGGAAAAAAAAAAAAAAGTTTTGCACAAAGTTTTTGTCATTCCTGTTTGAAACGATTGAAATATTTGAAATAATTTTACAACCGAAGAAACATTTTGTTCTCTGTTACGACGGTCATTCTGCCGCATTCCTTCTGATTTTTTTCTGAAAAACAAAAATCATTTTGCTGTTTTCTTTTTTTTTTTTTTGTTTTTTTGTTTTTTTTTGCAGGAGCATTTAGCTGGCTTTAATAAATCTGTGTCTGAAACTGGCCAAGAAAACCTACTTAAGCAAGAGCAAGCAAAAATTATTCGGCTGGAAAGACAAGCCGAAGAGTTCATCAATGCTGTCTTCTACAAGAAAGGTTAGTGATAATGCGTTCGGCGCGACGCCTCCGCTCCATTAGTTGTCTCGCCAGTTCGCGTTTGGTGACTTTCATGCTTAATGCAGCGTTTTTAATTCCACGCTGCTTTCGTTAAATTTAAAATAAAAAAAAATAAATAATAATAAAACAAAAAAAAATAATACTAATTAAAAAAAAATAGAAAAAATAATAATAATAATAAAAAAAATATATATATAATTTTTTTCTTATTTTAATTTTCTTTTTTTCCATATATTTTTTTTTTAACCACTTCCCGACGGTGGCGGTGCAGGGTCGGGTGGCCTTTTATAAACAGCCTTCCCGCTCCCTGCTTGTGCGCGCTTCTTGGGAGCGTGCAGCACCGCGATCCTGTGTCCTCAGTGGAACACCGATCGTCAGACGGGACCTATATGCGAGGTCTCGATCATGTGATCACTGATTGGTGGCCAATTAGTGATCAGACGCAGAGTAGTAAGCAAGATGTCACTTCTGACATCATAGCTTACTACATGTGAAATCTGTGAATGATCACAGAGATCACATGGTACAGGGCTATTTACAACTGCCTTGTACCATGTGACAAGCTGTGACCAATCACAGCTCACACAGTATTTCTCAATGGCTGCAAGAATGCAGCCAGAGAGAAGGAGAAATTGTTGCTTTTTCAGCCTTTATGGCTGTAAAAGCAATCAGTGTAAAAAAAAAAATCTTCATCACCCTCCACAAGTAGTACAATGTTACCATGGTGACCCTACTGCTAGGGTGACAGTATGTAAAAAAAAACCCATAAATAATAATATAAATTTTTTTTTTTTTAAAATGTGAAAAAAAATGTTTAAACATTATAATTTTTGGTTAGAAACTAATCTGGGTTATTTTTTTTTTTTACTAAAAAGATAATGGAGTAAATTTTGGCCGAGATTTATGATGAAATATTATTTATTTGCAAAATTTCATTTAGATAGCAAAAAAAATAAAAATCCCAGCGGTGAATAAATACCACCAAAATAAAGCTTTATCTGTCTAAAAAAAAATGCTAAAAAATTCATATGGGTACAGTGTTGCATGACCGCGCAATTGTCATTCAAAGTGTGATAGCGCTGAAAACTGAAAATTGCCCTGGACAGGAAGGGGGGGAAAGTGTCCGGACTGGAAGGGGGGTGAAAGTGTCCGGACAGGAAGGGGGTGAAAGTGTCCGGACAGGAAGGGGGGTGAAAGTGTCCGGACTGGAAGGGGGGTGAAAGTGTCCGGACAGGAAGGGGGTGAAAGTGTCCGGACTGGAAGGGGGGTGAAAGTGTCCGGACTGGAAGGGGGTGAAAGTGTCCGGACTGGAAGGGGGTGAAAGTGTCCGGACTGGAGGGGGGGGGGGGAGAAAGTGTCTGGACTGGAAGGGGGTGAAAGTGTCCGGACTGGAAGGGGGTGAAAGTGTCCGGACTGGAAGGGGGGGAAAGTGTCCGGACTGGAAGGGGGGGAAAGTGTCCGGACTGGAAGGGGGGAAAGTGTCTGGACTGGAAAGGGGGGAAAGTGTCCGGACTGGAAGGGGGGGAAAGTGTCCGGACTGGAAGGGGGGGGGGGGAAGTGTCCGGACTGGAAGGGGGTGAAAGTGTCCGGACAGGAAGGGGGTGAAAGTGTCCGGACTGGAAGGGGGGTGAAAGTGTCCGGACTGGAAGGGGGTGAAAGTGTCCGGACTGGAAGGGGGTGAAAGTGTCCGGACTGGAAGGGGGTGAAAGTGTCCGGACTGGAGGGGGGGGGGGGAGAAAGTGTCTGGACTGGAAGGGGGTGAAAGTGTCCGGACTGGAAGGGGGTGAAAGTGTCCGGACTGGAAGGGGGGGAAAGTGTCCGGACTGGAAGGGGGGGAAAGTGTCCGGACTGGAAGGGGGGAAAGTGTCTGGACTGGAAAGGGGGGAAAGTGTCCGGACTGGAAGGGGGGGAAAGTGTCCGGACTGGAAGGGGGGGGGGGGGAAGTGTCCGGACTGGAAGGGGGGGAAAGCGTCCGGACTGGAAGGGGGGGAAAGCGTCTGGACTGGAAGGGGGGGAAAGCGTCCGGACTGGAAGGGGGTGAAAGCGTCCGGACTGGAAGGGGGGGAAAGCGTCCGGACTGGAAGGGGGGGAAAGCATCCGGACTGGAAGGGGGTGAAAGCGTCCGGACTGGAAGGGGGGGAAAGCGTCCGGACTGGAAGGGGGTGAAAGCGTCTGGACTGGAAGGGGGGGAAAGCGTCCGGACTGGAAGGGGGTGAAAGTGTCCGGACTGGAGGGGGGGGGGGGGGGGAAAGTGTCTGGACTGGAAGGGGGGGAAAGTGTCCGGACTGGAATGGGTGAAAGTGTCCGGACTGGAAGGGGGTGAAAGTGTCCGGACTGGAAGGGGGGAAAGTGTCCGGACTGGAAGGGGGGAAAGTGTCCGGACTGGAAGGGGGGGAAAGTGTCCGGACTGGAAGGGGGGGAAAGCGTCCGGACTGGAAGGGGGTGAAAGCGTCCGGACTGGAAGGGGGTGAAAGCGTCCGGACTGGAAGGGGGTGAAAGTGTCCGGACTGGAAGGGGGGGAAAGTGTCCGGACTGGAAGGGGGGAAAGCGTCCGGACTGGAAGGGGGTGAAAGTGTCCGGACTGGAAGGGGGGGGAAAGCGTCCGGACTGGAAGGGGGGGAAAGTGTCCGGACTGGAAGGGGGTGAAAGTGTCCGGACTGGAAGGGGGGGAAAGCGTCCGGACTGGAAGGGGGGGAAAGCGTCCGGACTGGAAGGGGGGGAAAGCATCCGGACTGGAAGGGGGTGAAAGCGTCCGGACTGGAAGGGGGGGAAAGCGTCCGGACTGGAAGGGGGTGAAAGCGTCTGGACTGGAAGGGGGGGAAAGCGTCCGGACTGGAAGGGGGTGAAAGTGTCCGGACTGGAGGGGGGGGGGGGGGGAAAGTGTCTGGACTGGAAGGGGGGGAAAGTGTCCGGACTGGAATGGGTGAAAGTGTCCGGACTGGAAGGGGGTGAAAGTGTCCGGACTGGAAGGGGGGAAAGTGTCCGGACTGGAAGGGGGGGAAAGTGTCCGGACTGGAAGGGGGGGAAAGTGTCCGGACTGGAAGGGGGGGAAAGCGTCCGGACTGGAAGGGGGTGAAAGCGTCCGGACTGGAAGGGGGTGAAAGCGTCCGGACTGGAAGGGGGTGAAAGTGTCCGGACTGGAAGGGGGGGAAAGTGTCCGGACTGGAAGGGGGGAAAGCGTCCGGACTGGAAGGGGGTGAAAGTGTCCGGACTGGAAGGGGGGGAAAGCGTCCGGACTGGAAGGGGGGGAAAGTGTCCGGACTGGAAGGGGGTGAAAGTGTCCGGACTGGAAGGGGGGGAAAGCGTCCGGACTGGAAGTGGTTAAATATTGTTTTTTTTTTGTTTTATTATACAAGCTGCTTGCTCTGGGGGCACTTGTGCGCACTCTCTCCTAAGCTGCCTCTGTGCATCCATAAGACACGCAGATTGTGGCTTGGCCCCGCCCCCCTACTCTTTCTTCACTGGATATGATTGACAGCAGCAGGAGCCAATTGCTCCCACTGCTGCCTCGCTATCCAGTGAGGAGGGAGAGAGCTGCTGCTCCCGTGCACATTCTAGATCCGGCTCGGGGAAGTAGTGGGGGGCTGGAGGGGGCTGCATGCAGAAGGTTTGCAGAGAATGCATTAAGGTAGAAAAAAAAAAAAAAACCACCTTCTACCTTTTAGAAGCACTTTAGGGGGAGGAGAGGCGGGGGGAGCGGCTGCTGAAAGGGCTTTAGCTGTATGCAGAGAATGCATTAAGGTGAAAAAAAAAAATTTTTTTTTTTGCCTTTTATAGTCACTTTAATGTTCCCACTCAGGAGGAGAACTTGCAGGCTGTTATTATTGCCTTCTCCTCCCGTAAAATGTCAATTGCTGACCTTTCTGCTTCACAACCAATGTGCACATAAGGACTTCTACTAGGTAAGTACCCAATCCAAGCTGGTCCACCAAATGTTCGTCTGTCCCATCGACTTACAGTGCATGACCAGCCGCTCCTGCATTGGGAGGACTCCCGGGGCTGAAGCGGGCGATGGCTGCGGCTGTCTCAGGAGTGGTGAATAATGAAGGAATTTCTGTTTTATGCCCCCATTCTTTGGGGCATTGGACCCTTCATATACTGGGGGGGGTGGCAGGGAGATAGCAGGCTGTTGGCAATAGAAGCCCATATAATTATAAAATGTATGTGTGTGTAATAAATATATATAATTCTGAAAAAAAGGTGTTTTTCTTATAAAATTTTGCAAATAAATAATCTTTCTTCATAAATCTCGGCCAAAATGTATTCAGTTATCTTTTTAGTAAAAAAAAAAAAAAATAACCCAATTAGTTGATAACCAAAAATTATAATTTTTTAAGTTTTTTTTTTTTTTTTACATTTTTTTATATTATTATTTATGTATTTTTTTCCTACATACTGTCACCCTAGCAGTAGTGTCACCATGGTGACACTGTACTACCTGTGGGGGGTGATGAATATTTTTTTTTTCTTTTACACTGATTGCTTTTACACCCATAAAGGCTGTAAGAGGAATCATTTCTCCTTCTCTCTGGCTGCATTCCTGCATCCATTGAGAAATACTGTGTGAGCTGTGATTGGTCACAGCTTGTCACATGGTACAAGGCTGTTGTGAATGGCCCTGTACCATGTGATCTCTGTGATGATTCACAGATTTCACACGTAGTAAGCAATGATGTCAGAAGTGACATCTTACTACTCTGCATGTGATCACTCTGACATGATCACAGTGATCAGTACGACGATCGTTGTTCCGCTGTGACTGGGCACCGGATCATGGCACCAGATCCACAGCGGGCACCGGATCGCGGTGCTGCACGCTCCCACAGTCCATAATGGCGGGCGCTGTTTATGAACAGCAACCCTCCCCTGGACTGCCACCATCCGGGCGTTTATATACAGCGGCCGGACAGGAAGTGGTTAACAAACTACAGTTCACACTACATGCGTCTGTGTGCTTTTTTAAAAAAAAATTTTCTGCATCCAAAACGCACAGAAAGTCGGTGATCTGGGTATCAGTGTCATAGTTCACATCAGCGCTCGCAGTTCCAGTGCGTTCCGGATGCAGCCAAAAAAAAAAAAAAAAAAATTACTGTAGAACAGACTGCATTTTTCCTGCACAGAACTGTACTGAATGGGGTAAAACGTACCGGAACAGTCCTTGTTTCAATTGAAGAAAGGGGGAAAAAATGAACCGGAACGTGTCAAAAACGCACCGGAACGCGCCAAAAAACACGCACGCAGAAAGACACCTGAATGCGCCATCTGGCATTTTTGTGGCGTGAACCAGCCCCAATGCTGCAAAAAAATGGTTTTAAAGCCCATTTTTATTTGTTTTTTGTTTTTTTATTTTTATTTTTATTTTTTTCAGATTTCCCATTGATACAATATATATATAAATGCAAATAGTTGGAAACAAAAGAAAAAAAACCGTTTTATTTCTGTGTTTTTAGCTTGCTCCGCATTAACATTTCTGTTTTTTGTTTTTTCAGACAGCCCTAGGATCTCGGATCCTAATATTCCCTTAGTTGCTCGTGAGATAATGCAGCGAATGATTCGACAGTTTGCTGCTGAATATACCTCAAAAAACAGCTCTACTCAGGACTCCAGCCAGCCCAACAGCACAAAGAACCAAAGCTTGCCGAAATCGCCGTCGGGACAAAGTTCTCCGCCCCCTGCGACTACTCAGAACCCTGTGCTTAGCAAGCTTCTGATGGCTGACCAAGATTCTCCATTAGACCTCACCGTCAAGAAGACCCAGTCAGAAGAACCCTGTGAGCAAGGTATTGGAAACGTTTTTTTCCCCCGTTTCAGTTTTGCGTGCTTACGGGCTCACTTTAATCTTTTTATTTTTACCGCTTCCCGACCGCCTGATATACTGCTACAGGGCGGCACGGGTGCGCAAATTTACGTATATATATATACGAGATTTTGCATTTCCGGGTAGGGGGCGCCCTACCCGCGCTGCGGCTGTCAAACTCCGGGTCCTGGCCGGTGATTGCTCGCCGGCGCCTGGTGATTGCCGAGAATCTCCAACGGGGAGGAGAACTGTTTGTAAACAAAACAGTTCTCCCTGTCGGGTCGTGCACACTGCTTTGGATGGCTGTGCACAGCAGTGTGATTACATTGAAGCACACAGACACAGAGCTAATTAAAACAGCACACAGTTAACCCTTTGTTCACCCCACATCCACCAGTGTCGTTACAGTGAAGCACACACCTCCGCCCCCTAGTAAAACACTCCCAGCACACAGTTAACCCTTTGATCGCCCCACTCAATCAGTGTGCTTACTGTGAAGCACACACACACCTCCCTAGAAAAAATACTCCCAGCACACAGTTAACCCTTTGATCGCCCCACATCAATCAGTGTGATTACAGTGAAGCACACACCTCCTGCCCCCTAGTAAAACACTCCCAGCACACAGTTAACCCTTTGATCGCCCCACATCAATCAGTGTGCTTACAGTGAAGCACCCCCCCCCCCCGTAAAACACTCCCAGCACACAGTTAACCCTTTGATCGCCCCACATCAATCAGTGTGCTTACAGTGAAGCACACACACCCCCCCTAGTAAAACACACCCAGCACACAGTTAACCCTTTGATCGCCCCACATCAATCGGTGTGATTACAGTGAAGCACCCCCCCCCCCGCCCCCTAGTAAAACACTCCCAGCACACAGTTAACCCTTTGATCGCCCCACATCAATCAGTGTGATTACAGTGAAGCACACACACCCCGTCCCCTAGTAAAACACTCCCAGCACACAGTTAACCCTTTGATCGCCCCTCATGTTAACCCCTTCCTGCCCAGTGACACCAGTACAGTGCCAGTGCTTTTTATTAGCACTGATCACTGTATTGGTGTCACTGGAAGTGTCAGTGACACCAAGTCAGTTCCCCCCCAGTGTCAGAATGCCCGCTGCAGTCCCGCCAAAAGTTGCCAATCGCCGCCATTACTAGTAAAAATTTAAAAACCAAATCCCAGTATATGTCAGAATGCCCGCCGCAGTTCCGCTAAGAGTCGCAGATCGCCGCCATTACTAGTAGAAAAAAAGAAAAATCCTCTTATCTATACCGCCATTTGTAAATTTTTGGCTGAAATTTATGACGAAATTTGAGATTTTATTAAATTAAATTTTTTTTACTGGATATGTTTAATGTCAAAAATATCATTTTTTTTTCTCAAAATTGTCGGTCTTTTTTTTTTTTTTTTTTTATAGCGCCAAAATAAAAAATGTAGTGATGATCAAATACCACCGAAAAAAAGCTCAATTCGTGGGGAAAAAAGGGCGTAAACTTAATTTGGGTGCAGCGTTGCATGACCGCGCAATTGTCAGTCAAAAGTAACGCAGCGCCGTAACGCAAAATATGCCCTGGTCAGGAAGGGGGGTAAATCCTCCAGAGGGCGAGGGGTTAATATTTTAGGCCTAAAAAGTTCATTCAACACTCTTCTTCCCAATATCTTACTTGAGGGACGTGGCACTTTGTTACTACCTGGGTCTGGACCTCCTACCACCCGATGGTCACCCCAACCTTTCAACATACATGGTGGAGAAGGGTTCGGGGGGGAAGTCCAGCTGTGCTGGGTGCTCCCAGATCACACTCTACGAACAGCTCCGGTGTTGCTTACAACCCACTGATCTAGCCGGCCTCTGCAGCCTGGAATCAGGTGACCTTCTGACTTTGGAGTCTGTCCCATATTAGGGATCTTCCTAGCTGCACTGGGTGTAGCAGACTCTTCTTCCACTGTCCCTGCCTATGGAAGCCACAAGCGACCTCTCATGCCTTCCCTTCAGATTATGTATCTGTTCTGCTCGCACCTTATGGGCCTCTGAGCCATCAGCCAGTAACAATCTGGGGGTTATTTACTAAAACTGGGGAGTCCAAAATCTGGTGAAGCTCTGCAGAGAAACCAATCAGCTTCTGGGTTTTATTGCCAAAGCGAACAAACTGAAGTTAGAAGCTGATTGGCTGCCATGCACAGCTGCACCGGATTCTGGGTGCTTCCGTTGACTCCAGTCCTTTTGGAACATGCTTGCCTGAGATGACCTGCAATCTTCTGTTATTACTCCCAGAGACTGTTTTTGGCTCTTTTTGATGGATTGCACACCACTCTGATGAAACTAGAGGATCGGTCTGTTGCTGTTCCAGTCCTGGTTCCCGTAGAGCCTTTCAGACTGCAAAGACTTTCCCAGCGGACCTGCTATTGGAAGTCTTCTTCTGCAGAGATTAAAAAATGCCCCAACAAGATATTTGCGACAATTGAAAGTGTTGTTTAGGTTTGACCTCGTATTATGTGGTGTCAGGTAAATCTAAAGAAAATTTCTCAAGCAAATTGTATAATGGATGGCCAGCCTTTGCCTTGAATCTGTTTGAAGAGTAAAAGTGGTCTACAACCCCGCTATGGGTCTGGCAGCATCCTGCCTTAACCATTCCAATACCGGGCACTTTAACCCCTTCCTGCCCAGGCCAGTTTTCAGGTTTCAGCGCTCTCACACTTTGAATGACAATTGCGCGGTCATACAACACTGTACCCAAACTAAATTTTATCATTTTCTTCACAAACTAGAGCTTTCTTTTGGTGGTATTTAATCACCGCTGGGGTTTTTATCTTTTGCTAAATTAACAAAAAAAGACCAAAAATTTTGAAAAAAAAACACGTTTTTCTTTGTTTCTGTTATAAAAGTTACAAATAAATAATTGTTCTTCATAAATTTAGGCCGAGATGTATTCTGCTACATGTCTTTGGTGAAAATAACCCAAATTAGGATGTATTATTTAGTTTGTAGGAAAGTTATAGAGTTCACAAACTATGGGATAGATCTGAATATTGATCAATCCTGAAGTACTGACAGCCATCTAATTTCTTGAGGTCCAAGAATGTCAGAACAGTACAGATATCCCCCAAATGTCAGGACAGTACAGATATCCCCCAAATGTCAGGACAGTACAGATATCCCCCAAATGTCAGGACAGGACAGATATCCCCCCAAATGTCAGGACAGTACAGATATCCCCCAAATGTCAGGACAGGACAGATATCCCCCAAATGTCAGGACAGTACAGATATCCCCCAAATGTCAGGACAGGACAGATATCCCCCAAATGTCAGGACAGTACAGATATCCCCCAAATGTCAGGACAGTACAGATATCCCCCAAATGTCAGGACAGTACAGATATCCCCCAAATGTCAGGACAGAACAGATATCCACCCAAATGTCAGGACGGTACAGATATCCCCCCAAATGTCAGGACGGTACAGATATCCCCCCAAATGTCAGGACGGGACAGATATCCCCAAATGTCAGGACAGTACAGATATCCCCAAATGTCAGGACAGTACAGATATCCCCCAAATGTCAGGACAGTACAGATATCCCCAAATGACCCCTTTTTGCAGAGTAGACAGTCCGATGTACTTCATAAGAGGAATGGCGAGTTTTTTGAAGTTGTATTTTTTTTTGTCATAATTTTTCGGAAAATGGAAAAATTAAATAAATTATTTTCACAATTTTTTTTTTTTACATACCAGTGCAGTACAGCGTAGTCATATAACTGGCATGGTGGTGAACAGGGACACTGACTGGTGACAGTATGAAAAAAAAATATATATATTTTTTTTAATTTTTTTTTATTTTTTTTATTATTTTTAATTTTTTATTACATTTTTTTTATTTTTTTAAGATTTTTTTTTCATATTTTACTATGACCAAAGTAGTACAATGTTACCATAGTAACATTGTACTACTTTGGGGAAGTGATCAGTATTTTTTTTATTTTTTTTTTTTTACACAATTTGCTTATAGCAAAGAATTACTTTGCTATAATCAAGCATTTACCTGAATGAAATCGATTCATTCAGTTTTTTTTTTTTTTGTTCTTAGCTGTGATTTGGTCACAGCTAATCACATGACATGTGCATGTGACCTGCTGTGACTATTCACAGCTAGGCACTAGTATACAATGGATGGCATGAATGAAGCCATTGGTCACAGCAGGTCACATGGTACCGGCAACGGGGGCCGGTACTCAGATCTGTCATCGGCCGTGTCCGAGGTACACGGCCGGGTGACAGATCGCGCTGCTGCGCGCGAACTGAGCATGTGCGGGAGCACGCCAAATGGGGTGCACCCGGAATGCAGAAGCACTTTTGCCGCCGCCAAACGGCCATTGGCCGGGCGGCAAATGGTTAATAAAGGAGTCCCCATTCTGGGTGGGGATGCACCTGTCTGAGGATACAACGGAAAATTGGTTGGACACCATCTCTAGAAGTCCGTTCCTGCTAGCAGGTCCTGCTCTTCCGCCTGTATTTGCTGCAACTTCGCTTTTCCAAACTTTGGCCGATTGGTCAAAGTCCCATCAGAAGGGATCTTGTCACTACTGTGGTTGGTCTCTTGGTCACGAAACATTTGGAACAAATGGTTGTTGCTTCAAGCTATAGTTGTGGTAGGCTGCTGAAGGTTTCCCATCTGCCACTTCGGTCTCCTATTCGTACACAGGCAGAGGACACTTCGATTTGGCCGCTTAACCACTTCCAGTCCGGACCACTTTCACCCCCTTCCAGTCCGGACACTTTCCCCCCCTTCCAGTCCGGACACTTTCCCCCCCTTCCAGTCCGGACACTTTCACCCCCTTCCAGTCCGAACACTTTCCCCCCCTTCCAGTCCGGACACTTTCACCCCCTTCCAGTCTGGACACTTCCCCCCCCAGTCCGGACACTTCCCCCCCCCTCCAGTCCGGACACTTTCACCCCCTTCCAGTCCGGACACTTTCACCCCCCTTCCAGTCCGGACACTTCCCCCCTTCCAGTCCGAACACTTTCACCCCCCTTCCAGTCCGGACACTTTCCCCCCTTCCAGTCCGGACGCTTTCCCCCTTCCAGTCCGGACGCTTTCCCCCCTTCCAGTCCGGACGCTTTCCCCCCTTCCAGTCCGGACGCTTTCCCCCCTTCCAGTCCGGACGCTTTCCCCCCTTCCAGTCCGGACGCTTTCCCCCCTTCCAGTCCGGACGCTTTCACCCCCTTCCAGTCCGGACGCTTTCACCCCCTTCCAGTCCGGACACTTTCCCCCCCTTCCAGTCCGGACACTTTCCCCCCCTTCCAGTCCGGACACTTTCCCCCCTTCCAGTCCGGACACTTTCCCCCCTTTCTAGTCCGGACACTTTTCCCCCCTTCCAGTCCGGACACTTTCCCCCCCCCTCCCAGTCCGGACACTTTCCCCCCCTTCCAGTCCGGACACTTTCCCCCCCTTCCAGTCCGGACACTTTCACCCCCTTCCAGTCCGGACACTTTCACCCCCTTCCAGTCTGGACACTTTCACCCCCTTCCAGTCTGGACACTTCCCCCCCCCCCCTCCCAGTCCGGACACATTCCCCCCCCCCCCTCCCAGTCCGGACACTTTCCCCCCCTTCCAGTCCGGACACTTTCACCCCCTTCCAGTCCGGACACTTTCACCCCCCTTCCTGTCCAGGCCAATTTTCAGCTTTCAGCACTATCTTACTTTGAATGACAATTGCGCGGTCATGCAACACTGTACCCATTTGAATTTTTAGCATTTTTTTTGAGACAGATAAAGCTTTATTTTGGTGGTATTTATTCACCGCTGGGATTTTTATTTTTTTGTTATATAAATGGAAAAGTCTAAACATTTTGAAAAAAAAGTGTTTTTCTTATAAAATTTTGCAAATAAATAATCTTTCTTCATAAATCTTGGCCAAAATTTATTCGGTTAACTTTTTAGTAAAATAAAAAAAATAACCCAAATTAGTTTATAACCAAAATTATAATTTAAAAAATTGTTTTTTACATTTTTACTTTTTTGTTTTATATTATTATTTATGTGGTTTTGTTTTCTACATACTGTCACCATGGTGACACTGTACTACTCATAAAAGCTGTAAAAGCAATCATTTCTCCTTCTCTCTGGCTGCATTCTTGCAGCCATTGAGAAATACTGTGTGAGCTGTGATTGGTCGCAGCTTGTCACATGGTACAAGGCTGTTGTGAATAGCCCTGTACCATGTGATCTCTGTGATCATTCACAGATTTCACACGTAGTAAGCAATGATGTCAGAAGTGACATCTTGCTTACTACTCTTCATGTGATCACTGATTGGCCAATCAGTGATCACATGATCGGGACCTCGCAAAGAGGTCTTGTCCGATGATCGGTGTTCCACTTTGTCTGGAGGACACAGCGGGTACCGGATTGTGGTGCTGCACGCTCCCAGGGAGCGTGCACAGTCCATAATGGCGGGTGCCGTTTATGAACGGCAACCTGCCCCTGGAGTGCCACCGTCGGGCCGTTTATATACAGCGGCCGGGCGGGAAGTGGTTAAGGACCGCCGTATAGCAGATATACTGCTAAAGGGCGTCAAATGTGTGCAGAATCACGTGTATATACGTGATTTTGCATTTACAGGTAGGGGGTGCGCCCTACCCGCGCCACCATTCGCGGCCACGGATGTCAATCGCCAGGTCCCAGCCGATAGTTACCCGCTGGCACCCAGTGATTACCGAGCATCTCTGACGGGGAAGGAGATTGTTTTGTTTACTAACAGTCCTCCTCCCTGTCAGCTCGGGCACACTGCACAGTATAGCCATCCCGATCAGTGTGCTTACAGTGAAGCACACACCCCCCGCCCCCTAGTAAAACGCTCCCAGCACACAGTTAACCCTTTGATTGCCCCTCACATTAACCCCTTCCTGCCCAGTGCCATTAGTACAGTGTCAGTGCTTCTTTTTTTTTTAGCACTGATCACTGTATTGGTGTCACTGGGATGTCTGTGACACCAAGTCAGCCCCCCCCCCAGTGTCAGAATGCCCGCCGCAGTCCTGCCATAAGTCGCTGATCGCCACCATTACTAGTAGAAAAAGAAAAATCCCGGTATCTATACCACCATTTGTAAACGCTATAACCGATTAATTTACACGTATCAGGATTTTTTTTTAGCAAAGACACGGAGCAGAATACATTTTGGACTAAATTTATGATGAAATTTGATTTTTAATTTTCTTATTAACTGAACATGTTTAATAGCAAAAAGTCCAAAATAGTGGTTTTTTTTCTCAAAATTGTTGGTCTTTTTTTGTTTATAGCGCAAAAAAATAAAAACCGCACAGGCAATCAAATGCCACCAAAAGAAAGCCCAATTTGTGGGAAAAAAAGAACGGAAATGTAATTTGGGTGCAGCGTCGCATGATCGCTCAATTTTCAGTTAAAGTAACGCAGCGCCGTAATGCAAAAAATGGCCTGATCAGGAAGGGGGGGGGGGGGGGCAATCCTCTGGAGTTGGAGGAGTTAAAGTGGTGAACTGCAGATCCCACAACTTGAAGTAAACCTATAGGCAAAACTTTTTTTTTCCCATTTTGGACAGATAACCCCCGGTGCACACCTATGCGGCCGTGCGGGCCGTGTTTTGCTCGGGCACGAGAGCCCATTCATTTGAATGGACTCCCGTGTCCGTGACACGCAGGGAAAGAAGTCCCGGCACTACTTTGGAAAACGCAGCCGAGGTTCCCAGTACGGTTGCGTTTCCCAGTGCGGGCGGCGTGCCGTTAGAACTAATGGCGCCCGCCCTCGGGTCCGCAATTCTCTGTGCGGGTGGGGCGGCTGCACGGATTTTCGTGCGGATCCACAGCGGCACCACCCGTACAGATGTGAACCGGGGGTTAGGCAGGCTTAGAACACCTGCCAGATTTTTTGTTTCCCTTCAATTCCTGTCCAATAGGAAGTGAGAGGAAATCCCTGCAATTTAGGGGAATTTCTTGGGAGCCACCGGATCACCAGAACTCGTGTCTCCATTCGAAGATTTCCCCTCCTACTTTTCTGGGGACAACCTAAAATTTTGGATTTTCTTTTCAGTGATAATTTGACAAATATGGAAGGTGAATCTCCATAATTGGGTCACAGACTGCAGTAAAAACTGATCCCTCTCAACTCCGAAACTAAAAAAGTTTAACCTTTAGTTCTACTTGAGGATCTGGCCTTCAAGCGCCAATGAATGTTCGATCTGATATTATTGTCAAGGATGCTGCTCATCGCGAGAACATCCATCTTTCCAGACTGGAAATGCGATGGGGCACTTGATATATCATTTCCGCAAGCTCAAAGTCAAAACCCTGTAAACTTGTAAGATATGGGGCTCCAAGTCCTCCAAATCTTCGGAAACCCTTGTTCTTCACGTAGGGGGTGTCCACTTAGCCTGTACCCAAGCATCTGTGATGCAAACTGTCCGTGATCTCCAGGGGTTGCAAGCTAAATTTTTGTTCTCGCCCTCCTCCTTGGTTTCTGGCAACCTTCATGTGTCACAGATTATCAGATTTCCATGGAGGTTTTTCTAGGCCTTCTGGATCAAGGTATCATTGTCCCAGTTCCCGTGACAGAATGGTTTCAGGGGGTTTTACTCCAACCTGTTGAGTATAAAAACCCAAAGGGGGCCATCCGCCCCATTTTTGATCTCAAAGCACATGGAATCTTGTTCTGTGTCACCTCTCTTCTTACCAGGGAGATGTATGGCTTCTGTGGACAATAAGGACTAGTACCTCCATGCCCCTATGTTTCCAGTGAACCAGCATTTCCTTTGCTGAGGGTCCCCTGCATTTTTGATTTGTGGTCCTGGCATTTGCACCTCAGAAGCTCACCAAGGTGCTGGCTCCAGTACTAGACCGCTGAACTCTTGTGGCATCCCTACTGTGTGGGTTATTTAATTGACCTCTTGTTGAGGGAACAGGTGACAGGACATGGGACAATGTAAGTGTGACTACGCAGACATTTCAGTGATTAGAATGAATTTCGAACCTTTAGAACAGTGGTCTCCAAACTGCGGCCCTGGGGCTGGATGCAGCCCTTTGCTTTCTTTTATCTGGCCCTTGGTGCACTAGTCCATCCACTGATGCCAAAAAAGGGGCATAATTCCTCCCAATGACACCAATGATGGGGCACTATTCCTCCCACTGACACCAATGATGGGGCACTATTCCTCCCACTGACACCAATGATGGGGCACTATTCCTCCCACTGACACCAATGATGGGACACTATTCCTCCCACTGACACCAATGATGCGGCACTATTCCTCCCACTGATACCAATGATGGGACACTTTTCCTCCCACTGACACCAATGATGGGGCACTATTCCTTCCAGTGACACCAGTGATGGGGCACTATTCCTCCCACTGACACCAATGATGGGGCACTATTCCTCCCACTGATACCAATGATGGGGCACTATTCCTCCCGCTGATACCAATGATGGGGCACTATTCCTCCCACTGACACCAATGATGGGGCACTATTCCTCCCGCTGATACCAATGATGGGGCACTATTCCTCCCACTGACACCAATGATGGGGCACTATTCCTCTCACTGCCACCAATGATGGGGTACTATTCCTCCCACTGACAGCAATGATGGGGCACTATTCCTCCCACTGATACCAATGATGGGGCACTATTCCTCCCACTGACACCAATGATGGGGCACTATTCCTCCCACTGATACCAATGATGGGGCACTATTCCCCCCACTGACACCAATGATGGGGCACTATTCCTCCCACTGCCATTAACGACGGGACACTGTTCCTTCTGCTGCCATCAACGATAGGGCGCTGTTCCTCCCACTGCCGCCAACGATGGGGCACCATTCCTCCCACTGCCACCAATGATGGGGCACCATTCCTCCCACTGCCACCAACAATGGGGCACTATTCCTCCCACTGACACCAACGATGGGGCACTATTCCTCCCACTGATACCAATGATGGGGCACTATTCCTCCCACTGACACCAATGATGGGGCACTATTCCTCCCACTGACACCAATGATGGGGCACTATTCCTCCCACTGACACCAATGATGGGACACTATTCCTCCCACTGACACCAATGATGGGACACTATTCCTCCCACTGATACCAATAATGGGGCACTATTCCTCCTACTGCCACCAATGATGGGGCACTATTCCTCCCACTGACACCAACGATGGGGCACTATTCCTCCTACTGCCAGCAGCGATGGGGCACTATTCCTCCTACTGCCAGCAGCGATGGGGCACTATTCCTCCTACTTACCACAATCCGGCCCCCCTCCGAAGGACAGTAAACTGGAACTTTGTTTAGAACGTTTGGAGACTTCTGCTTTAGAAGAAACCCTGATTTGGAGTTTATGGGTTTAGCCTTAGACACAACTCAGGGTATTTCTCTCTCAGGAGAAACTTCAAACTCCTTGAACCCATCCATGAGTTGTCCGACTAGCTCATGCATAGGAGTCATGGGTCTGATGGTCCCCTCCCATCAGACCCGGATGCAGTTCCATTTGCCCAGTTTCGGTTCACACCCCTACCATGCAATATTCTGTTGTCGCTGGACCAGTCAGTCCTTTCAGAAGAGGTTTGGAAGACGTAACCGGTTCCATTTTTTCCAGCGGCCATGTGGGCTTTCTTCATCGGAACGGTGTGCAGGTCGGGGGTTTGACTTGGGTCTTCAAATTTTGAACTTTCAATTTTACGCCTTTCTTTGTACAAACATACTTGCGCTCGTCTTCCAGTCACGTGGTTTTATTATTTTGATTTATAAATCCAATTTGGTGGTTTTGCGACGTGGTCACGCTAGAGTAATAATGTGTGGTTTCCATTTCTGTACTGAATTCTAAAACCAGAAATGGAAATAAAAATGGAAAAGGAAACCAGAAAACTCTCTGAAATATTGTTATTTATATTTTCTTTAATGTATTCGGTAAGCCTAACCTCTTGGCGCCGGCCGAACGCAAATGTGAGGCCTCCCGGGGTCTGGGCCTAGACGCTGAGCGGCCGCACATTTGCGGTCTATTAAAAAAAAAAACGTGCTGAGAGCGCTCACTCCCAGCACACACGTTCGGCACTCACGGAAAGGTCTGATCTCCACTTTCGATCGGGACCTTTCCCGATCATGTGACCGCCGTAACCCTAAAGCCCCGCCTCCTGGCGCCTGGAACCCTTAAAGGGCCGGGAGGCGCCAGCGCCAAGGGGTTAAGGCACTCCCAGCACACACGTTCGGTACTCACGGAAAGGGCCCGATCTCTTCTTTCGATAGGGACCTTTTCCGATCATGTGACCATAAAACCCCGCCCCGGCTTCTGGAACCCTTAAAGGGCCAGGAGGCGCCAAGGGGTTAAAGTGATTGTAAAGCTTTATAGTTTTAAAAAAATTAAAATGGCAAAGATGACGAACTTGCCTGCCCCAAGCAACAGCTTTGCCACGTAGCGGCCCCAAATCCTCCTCTTCTTGTGTCCCCCGTCGGCGCTCCTGGCTTCGCCCCCTCCAGCCAAATGGCCACCATAGGAAGCCGCTTCCTATGGGGGGATTGATGCACGCTCGATCAGGATCTGGGCTGTTTGCGATTATTCTGACGCACGGCTTGGTGTCGGTGGCTCCTCCAACCTAGAACAGGAAACGTATGATCCACATTATAAAAGCGTGAGTCAGACCCCGACATTCAGGCCGGTCAGGACCACAGGATTTTTTTTTCTTTCTGTCGTGGTGGTAGGGGCATTTCCGTAAACCACCTGGTAAGGGCAGGATGTGGCTCCTCCCACTATGTGACATCGGACACTGGAAGCGGCAAGGATCCCCCCCCCCTTCGTTCTAGCACCTGACCTCCCGCGTAACTAAACTGGCTTCTAAATCGTCCTCTGTGGAGTTCAACCACTTCAATTCGACGTCACACAAATAACTGAGCTTTTTTCTTAGGGGGCCACATATTTGCGTACCTGTCTTTGTGGTGGGAGCGCGCCGCACAGCACACTCCCAGCACAAAGACCGCGGTGTCACTGAGAGCCCCGGGTCCCGTTCTAACGATCAGTACCCGGGACTCCCGATTCCGGGTCACATGATCGCTGTGATAGCCTCTGATTCGCTATCACAGTGATCATTCGCTATATAGCCCGCCCCCCTTGTTTATTTTCTCTCTATAAATGGAGGAGATACATTGTATCATTATATACATCCTATTATACATTGTATCATTATATACATTTTATTATACGTTGAATCATTATATACATTCTATTATACATTGTATCATTATATACATCCCATTATACATTGTATCATTATATACATTCCATCATTATATACACCCTATTATACATTGTATCATTATATACATCCTATTGTACATTGTATCATTATATACATCCTATTATACATTGTATCATTATATACATTCCATTATACATTGTATCATTATATACATCCTATTGTACATTGTATCATTATATACATCCCATTATACATTGTATCATTATATACATCCTATTATACATTGTATCATTATATACATCCTATTATACATTGTATCATTATATACATCCTATTGTACATTGTATCATTATATACATCCTATTATACATTGTATCATTATATACATTCCATTATACATTGTATCATTATATACATTCTATTATACGTTGTATCATTATATACATCCTATTATACATTGTATCATTATATACATCCCATTATACATTGTATCATTATATACATCCCATTATACATTGTATCATTATATACATCCTATTATACATTGTATCATTATATACATCCTATTATACATTGTATCATTATATACATTCTATTATACATTGTATCATTATATACATCCTATTATACATTGTATCATTATATACATTCCATTATACATTGTATCATTATATACATTCCATTATACGTTGTATCATTATATACATCCTATTATACATTGTATCATTATATACATCCCATTATACATTGTATCATTATATACATCCCATTATACATTGTATCATTATATACATCCTATTATACATTGTATCATTATATACATCCTATTATACATTGTATCATTATATACATTCTATTATACATTGTATCATTATATACATCCTATTATACATTGTATCATTATATACATTCCATTATACATTGTATCATTATATACATTCTATTATACGTTGTATCATTATATACATCCTATTATACATTGTATCATTATATACATCCTATTATACATTGTATCATTATATACATCCCATTATACATTGTATCATTATATACATTCTTTTATACATTGTATCATTATATACTTTCTATTATACATTGTATCATTATATACATCCTATTATACATTGTATCATTATATACATTCTATTATACATTGTATCATTATATACATTCTATTATACATTGTATCATTATATACATCCTATTATACATTGTATCATTATATACATTGTATCATTATATACATCCTATTATACATTGTATCATTATATACATTCTATTATACATTGTATCTCTCTAACTCCTGGCATAGAGGGGAAAAAATAAATAGATAAATATTAAAAGTTAAAGAAAAAATACCTCGATGAATGTTTGCTGTAGCTCAGCGCCAGGGTAAGTGTTTGGGTCAGGGTCTGGGTCAGGATCAGGGTCGGTTTTTTTTTAGGTAAACACAAAATGCGCACTGACGTTTCTGGGCTGTACTCCGGGGACAGACAACAAAGATGGTATCGCTGTGATCGTCAAGAGCTGAAGAATTTATTTTGAGTTGTTCTTTGGTGGTAACAAGAAACACACAGCTAAGTTAAAAAAATATATTTTTTTACTATTTTGGGCCAGTTTTCCTTTGATAATAAAAAAAAAAAATCAGGAGATCTCCATTCCCATTTACCACCAAATGAAAGCCCAATTTGTCCTGGAAAAAACAAAAACCGCTGTATAATCCACCCGAATGTACAAAGTAGTTGTGATGATATGGACCAGGGGCGGACTGACCATTCGTGCACACGGGCACTGCCCGAGGGCACAGGCTCAGTACGGGGCCCCATGAGATGCCCCTGGTACCTTTCATAGGCTTTTTTGGGTGTGGTTTGAGTGTGGGCGAGGACACAGGGGCCCCATGATCCCCTATTGCCCGGGGGCCCCATGAGTTGTCAGTCCGCCCCTGATATGAATGGTTTTACTAACACGTGTCAACGTTGCAAAATTGTGCTTAGGCATTTAGATTTGTTTTGCCCTCAGGCGTGAAGGGGTTAAGTATCCTGGTTTGGAGTCGTTCCATGAGCATGCGCAATTTTAAAGTGTGACATGTTGGGTATCTATTTACTCGGCGTAACGTCATCTTTTATATTTTACCAAACAATTGGATATTCTATTGTTTTTGTGCATTAAAATTCGATAAAAGTGTGTTTTTTTTCTTTCCAAAACTGGTGAAATACCATGTGACATAAAAAAAAAGATGCAAAACCCACCATTTTATTCTCCAGAGCAGAGGTGTCCAAAGTACGGCCCTCCAGGTGTTGAGGAACTGCAAGTCCCATGAGGCCTTGCAAGACTCTGACATCCACAGGCAAGACACCCAGAGGCATCATGGGACTTGTAGTACCTCAACAGCTGGAGGGCCATAGTTTGGAGACCCGTGTTCTAGAGCCTTTGCTGAAAAATATACATAATGTTTGGGGGTTGTAAGTTTTTTTTCTAGCGAAAAATTTTTTTTTGACCTGTAGGAGGGGAATGTCAGAATTGACCCGGAGTGGAAGTGGGTTTATCCGGTACAATGGACCTTGGGAATGTTTTGGATGGTCTTGGTACAGCCCACATGGGCTAAGGAACCCCCTCTCCCTGGTGGTATTGACCCAGGGGGTGTTTGATGTGGGTGAAGGTCCCCTGTCAGTGGTGGGACTGGGCTCTAGTGTTGGTCCTTGAGGCCCCGGGACCTGGTTGTTGGAGATGCCTGGGGGAATCTATGCACGGTCCTTTGGTCCTCCTGGACTTGTTAGCTGATTTTTTAGTTTTTTGGGGGGTTTTTTGTATCTTTAATCACTTCCAGTGCAGTGACGCACCCGTACGTTGTTGGACTTTCCGTGGTTGAACCCTTTTTTAGAGCCGGCACTTGGCTCTTTTGCACAAGCAATCTGAGGGACTACTATTGCTTGGAGGTGAGGTCCTCCCTCCCACCGCTCTCTCTGGACCTCCTGTCCTTCCAGGAGTCCCGAGCGACCACCCTACGCGGCTGGCAGGACAGTCGAACAAAGCCGGAATTAGCTTTGATTGGTTGTCCTTCATTGTAAACCAGAAGTGATGAGCTGACATCACTTCCAGTTTACTCGAAAACTTTCGGCGCCATTTTTTAAAAAATCTAAAAAAAAAAAAAACACAGATCTTGGTGCTTCTGAATGCTTTCCAGTGCAGAGGAGGGATTTGGGGTCCCTCCATAAAAATACTTGTTACGTGTCTATTGCTGACTCCGGGGATGTCTACGTTCCTTGTGACAGCAATAAGTGATCCCAAAAAAAAATATGTGTGTATGTATGTATGTATATATATATAATATAAAATTATATATACAGTGGGGATCGAAGGTTTGGGCACCCCAGCTAAAAATTTGTATTAATGTGCATAAAGAAGCCAAGGAAAGATGGAAAAATCTCCAAAAGGCATCAAATTACAGATTAGACATTCTTATAATATGTCAACAAAAGTTAGATTTTATTTCCATCATTTACACTTTCAATATAACAGAAAACAAAAAAATGGCGTCTGCAAAAGTTTGGGCCCCCTGCAGAATTTATAGCATGCACTGCACCCTTTGCCAAGCTGAGACCTGCCAGTGTCATGGATTGTTCTCAATCATCATCTCGGAAGACCAGGTGATGTCAATCTCAAAGGTTTTAAATGCCCTGACTCATCTGACCTTGCCCCAACAATCAGCACCATGGGTTCTTCTAAGCAGTTGTCTAGAAAACTGAAACTGAAAATAGTTGACGCTCACAAAGCTGGAGAAGGCTATAAGAAGATAGCAAAGCGTTTTCAGATGTCAATATCCTCTGTTCGGAATGTCATTAAGAAATGGCAGTCATCAAGAACAGTGGAAGTTAAAGCAAGATCTGGAAGACCAAGAAAAATATCAGACAGAACAGCTCGCAGGATTGTGAGAAAAACAATTCAAAACCCACGTTTGACTGCACGATCCCTCCAGAAAGATCTGGCAGACACTGGAGTTGTGGTCCCTATTCCACTATAAAGAGATACTTGTACAAATATGGTCTTCATGGAAGAGTCATCAGAAGAGAACCTCTTCTACGTCCTCACCACAAAAATCATCGTTTGAACTTTGCAAATGAACATATAGACAACCTGATGCATTTTGGAAACAAGTTCTGTGGACCGATGAGGTTAAAATTGAACTTTTTGGCAGGAATGAGCAAAGGTACGTTTGGAGAAGAAGGGGCACAGAATTTAATGAAAAGAACCTCTGTCCAACTGTTAAGCATGGGGTTGGATCAATCATGCTTTGGGGTTGTGTTGCAGCCAGTGGCACAGGGAACATCTCACGAGTAGAAGGAAAAATGGATTCAATAAAATTTCAGCAAATTTTGGGTGGTAACTTGATGCCATCTGTGAAAAATCTGAAGTTAAAGAGAGGATGGCTTCTACAAATGGATAATGATCCTAAACACAGCTCGAAATCCACGGGGGATTACATCAAGAGGCGTAAACTGAAGGTTTTGCCATGGCCTTCACAATCTCCTGACCTCAACATCATTGAAAATCTATGGATAGACCTTAAAAGAGCCGTGCGTGACAGACAGCCCAGAAATCTCAAAGAACTGGAAGACTTTTGTAAGGAAGAATGGGCAAAGATACCTCAAACAAGAACTGAAAGACTCTTGGCTGGCTACAAAAAGCGTTTACAAGCTGTGATACTTGCCAAAGGGGGCAGTACAAGATATTAACTCTGCAGGGGGCCCAAACTTTTGCAGACGCCATTTTTTTGTTTTCTGTTATTTTGAAAGTGTAAATGATGGAAATAAAATCTAACTTTTGTTGACATATTATAAGAATGTCTAATCTGTAATTTGATGCCTTTTGGAGATTTTTCCATCTTTCCTTGGCTTCTTTATGCACATTAATACAAATTTTCAGCTGGGGTGCCCAAACTTTCCATCCCCACTGTATATTCTCCTCTCTCTCTCTCTCTATATATATATATTTATAAAGTGACAATGGAAAAAAAAAATAAAATAAAGAGTGTGTGTATGTATATATATATATGCTTTCAAAAAAATGTTTGGGGGTTCTAAGACAATTTTTTTTTTTTTTAGCAAAAAATAACTTATTTTAAAATGTAAACAAAAAAGTGCGTGAAATGGCTCGGGACTGAAGTTTAATGTCTTTTGCTGATAAAAATTATTTTGTGTATTTTTTTAGCAGACGGAGTGCTGGATCTGTCCACTAAGAAAAGTCCATGTTCCGGTAGCACACACTCAAGCATTTCTCCAAGTACCTCAAACGCTATAGGGAATGGGTAAGATCATTCTTCATCTCATCCTATTTTTAAAAATTTTTATTTCCTATTCAGTTGCATCTTAAATCTGTTTTTTTTTTATTTTATTTTTTTTGTTTCTTTCTTTTTTTTTTTTTTTTTTTTTTTTTTTCAAAGCCAAAATGATTTACGCCTTCCACTCTTTGGAATGAGATTTGTCTCCAAAATTGACAATTCACAACCTGCCATTGTGAAGTAAAAATCAAAATTTATTGTGCTGTGCTCATGATCTCATTTTGTTTTCATTCATTGTCTGAAATATATATATATATATATATAATTTTTTTTTTTGTACGAATGCTTAGTTTGGAATAATATCAGGTTTCCTAATATCGGAGGGAAAGGTGTGGATTTTTGAGGAGGAGCTGAATATTTTAGTTTGATGCCTGAGAATTTGTACTCTAGAGCCGTCATCCGTCACAAAGCTTTAAAGAAAACAGTTTCGATTTTTTTTTTTTGTTTGTTTCCTTTGTTATGAAGCGTGTAATTTAACAAAAAAAAAAACGGATTTGTGTTTCTGGTCTTGTTTTCTATATTTTGATCATTTCGGGAGTTTCAGTCTTTTTGTTAGTTCAGTGCCGCCATGTTCTCGTTACTATTATCCGTTTCTTTTTAAACAAAAAAAAAATTTTTTTTTTTAATGTATTTTTTTTCTTTTAAAGCGGAACTACACGGCATCTGAGCACCACAAAAAAAAAACCCCGCTATTTAATTCATTTTTAATATTTAACTCCCCTATCCATGTGTGTCTCCATGTTTTATTTTGCTGAGAAATCACTTTGAACCCCCTCCCCCCCCCCCCTTTAGCATTTCTGGCTGTGGCCATCTTGAGTCAGGGCAGATCATTTGTGTAGCATTTACTACCTGGAATCTATCTGCCTTTAGCTCAGGCACACAGGGAGGTGTGATTAGCTGAGAGAGCGCCTTCTGAAGACGTATGGGATGTATGACATTATTTTGGCCTAGACCAGAGACCAGGAAGTAACTGAAGAAATGTTTAAAAAATAAAAAATTAAATATGATATACTTTCCTTTTTATGATATATTTTCCTATTTATTTACTAGGATTAAAAAAAAAAATTAAATATCATATACTTTCCTATTTATATATACTTTCCTATTTACTAGGATTAAAAAAAAAATGAAATATGATATATTTTCCTATTTATGATCTATTTTCTTATTTATTTACTAGGATTTAAAAAAAAAAAATAATAATAAATATGATATATTTTCCTATTTATTATATACTTTCCTTTTTATTTACTATGATTAAAAAAATTATAATAATAAATATGATATATTTTCCTATTTATGATAAACTTCCCTTTTTATTTACTAGGATTAAAAAAAATAAATGTGGTATATTTTCCTAATTATGAGATACTTAACTATTTATTTACTAGGATTAAAAAAATAAATATAATATAATTTCCTATTTATGATACACTTTCCTATTTATTTACTAGAATTAAAAAATAATAATAATAAATATGATATATTTTCCTAATCATGATATACTTAACTATTTATTTACCAGGATTAAAAAAAATAATAATATTAAATATGATATATTTTCCTAATCATGATATACTTAACTATTTATTTACTAGGATTAAAAAAAATTATAATAATAAATATGATATATTTTCCTATTTATGATAAACTTCCCTTTTTATTTGCTAGGATTAAAAAAAATAAATGTGGTATATTTTCCTAATTATGAGATACTTAACTATTTATTTACTAGGATTAAAAAAATAAATATAATATAATTTCCTATTTATGATACACTTTCCTATTTATTTACTAGAATTAAAAAATAATAATAATAAATATGATATATTTTCCTAATCATGATATACTTAACTATTTATTTACTAGGATTAAAAAAAAAAATAATATTAAATATGATATATTTTCCTAATCATAATACACTTAACTATTTATTTACTAGGATTAAAAAAAAAAATAATAAATATGATATATTTTCCTAATTATGATATTCTTTCCTATTTATTTACTAGAATTAAAAAAAATTATAATAATACATATGATATATTTTCCTAATCATGATATACTTAACTATTTATTTACTAGGAGTAAAAAAAATAAATAAATATATTTTCCTATTTATTTATTAGGATAAAAAAGAAATAAATATGATATATTTTCCTATTTATGATATACTTTCCTATTTATTTACTAGAATTAAAAAAATAATAATAAATATGATATATTTTCCTAATCATGATATACTTAACTACTTATTTACTAGGATTAAAAATAAATAAATAAATATGATATATTTTCCTAATCATGATATACTTGCCTATTTATTTACTAGAATTAAAAAAATAATAATACATATGATATATTTTCCTAATCATGATATATTTTCCTATTTATTTATTAGGATTAAAAAAAAAAAAAATAAATATGATATATTTTCCTATTTATGATATACTTTCCTGTTTATATACTAGGATTAAAAAAATAATAATAAATATGATATATTTTCCTAATCATGATATACTTAACTACTTATTTACTAGGATTAAAAATAAATAAATAAATATGATATATTTTCCTAATTATGATATACTTGCCTATTTATTTACTAGAATTAAAAAAATAATAATACATATGATATATTTTCCTAATCATGATATATTTTCCTATTTATTTATTAGGATTAAAAAAAAAATAAATAAATATGATATATTTTCCTATTTATGATATACTTTCCTGTTTATATACTAGGATTAAATACAGTCAGTGTTGATTGAGAGAGTGAAGTTCCGCTTTAACGGAGACTCCAAAACTGGCGTTGTTATGCAGGCCATAGATGGGTCGAAAACCGTCCGTTTTTAAAAAAAAATGAAAAAAATTGGTCGTTCAATAGGCCGACGTTACCACCAACGTAAAAAAAAATTGGCCCGATTTTCGTCCCGTCTGCAGCCGGCATTTAATGACTTCTGTCCCCTGCAGAGAGCTCCGCTATTATATTTTATATGAAAGTCTTGCAGTTGCAACATTGTATCCATTTTTATCCATTTCGGATACAGATGGTTTTATTCGGATACAAATGGATACATTTGTTGCAACCGCAAGACTTTCATATAAAATATAATAGCGGACTGGAATTCTTCTTCTTCTTCTTCATCATCACGGCTCATGCGCAGATTTTTTATCGGTAAAAAGATTTGCCCATCTTTGCCAAAATCCCGAAAAATGGCCGACCAATTAACCCACTAACGGTGCAAAAATCGGCCGATTTTCAACCCGTCTGTGGCCGGCATTAGTCTTCTCGCAGTATAGGACCGTTTTTAGGATATCGGTCGTAGGGAGCTTGCTGGTGGTTTTTTTTTTTTTTTTTAATATTATTATTATTATTATTTTTTTTTTTTGGCATTTACATATATATATTGTATCATGTAATCACGCTGAATCATAAATCTGAATAATCTGTAATCAATCACCATCCAAATCATTCTTTCTGTCACTTTTTTTTATACCTTTTTTTTTTACTTTAAGAGAAAAAAATGGTCCGGTTGTATTTGGAAACCAATTACATTAAGAAAAAAAAAAATGTCGATCAAATCAAATTTGGTCATCTCATGCGATCTGAATTGCAACCCGCATCCATAAGAATCTGATTTCTCGTTCCAAGCAACGACCATTTTTTTTTTTTTTTTTTTTTTTTTATCTTAAGGCAGCCATATGAGCCGAAATTTTTTGCCTTTATTTTCTGTGATCAAAATACGAGCTTTGATACTTTGTTTTTTTTGTTTTTTATGTACTTCTTTTTTTTTTTTTTTCCGATGTGAGCAGCGGGCACTGTTTTTTTTTTAGCTTGAATTTTGAATTAGATTGCATAATGTTTATAAGCGGCTTACTCTTTTATTACTGTACTTGTTTAGTGGTAACGTCACATTTTAATTCAATTGTCGGATACACACCTTTAAAGGACTTCTACCTCCTAATTTTACGATATAAACAAAAGACGCTTCCGTACAGACTGTCGCGCAAGACTTTGTGAACCCAGCCAAAGATGTTTTTTTTTTTCTTTAATTTCTGTTGCCCACAAAATTTGTTTTTCCTTTTTTCTGTGAACTTTATTTTTTTTCCCTTGACACTGATGCTGAGATATTTTTTTAAAAAATTAAACAAAATGAAAAAAAATTTGAAAAAAAAAATTAATAAAAATTGAAAAAAAATTAAAAAAAAAATTTTAAGTGATGTAAAAAAATTGAAAAAAAAAGAAACAAAATTCTAAAAAAAAATTTAAGTGATGTAAAAATTTGAAAAAAAAAGAAAAATTTTTTTACGTGATGTAAAAAATTAAAAAAAAAGAAACAAATTCAAAAAAAATTTTAATTGATGTAAAAATTTGAAAAAAAAAGAAAAAAAATTTTACGTGATGTAAAAAATTAAAAAAAAAAGAAACAAATTCAAAAAAAATTTTTAATTGATGTAAAAAATTGAAAAAAAATAGAAAAAAATTCTAAAACATTTTTTGAAGTGATGTTACCCAAGCAAGGGCTTCTAATAAAGGAGTGGCCCCTTCACCCATCCTTCCCTACATGTGCAAGTTCTGCTCACATCAGTTTCCTTCCATCCAATTAGGCGACCTGGGAGACCCAGCCAGCACCGTCCAGATGGACTTCCACGCAGTGGTGATGGGGTGCCCCCAAGAAGTTCGCTGGATGCAACCAGGGAAACTTATGGCCACTCCACGCCCCTAAAAGTGCCGTTGGCCCGCTCCTTGCAGATTAGCGAGGAACTGCAGAACCGAAAGCAGTTTTCTTCGTCCGGCGGCCACGGTTCACCGGGACTGCAGAACCAAGGACAGCATTATATCCTCTCCAGGGAAGCGTCCTGGGCGAAGTCGCACTACGAATTAAATTTTGGCCGCATGAAATATAGGGGCAACGGGGCGCTCAGCAACATCAGTGACCTGCCTTTTCTCACAGAAAATTCGAACGCCTTTCCCAAAAACCTCCCCACCAAACACGAAATCAAAAAGGAAACGGGAATTTCCTCTCCGGTCGATTTAAAAATCCCGCAGGTGCGCGGCATGGACCTGTCGTGGGAGTCCCGCGCCGGGGACCTGTACAATTACAACTCTTTGGTCCTGGGTTCACAAACCGAGAGCGCGCTCAGCAAAAAACTAAGGACTATCCTCCCAAAGCAAAACCGGAGAAACGCCGCGTTGGATTCCAGCGCCGCCGCCGACTCCTGGAGCTCGGACGTCGAGCAGTCTACCTCCGGGCAGCCCTACCCAACGTCGGACCAAGAAGGGGACCCGGGCTCCAAGCAGCCGAGGAAAAAAAGAGGGCGCTACAGGCAGTACAACAGCGAGATCTTGGAGGAAGCCATCGCCGTGGTGATGAACGGCAAAATGAGCGTTTCCAAAGCGCAGAGCATTTACGGGATCCCGCACAGCACGCTGGAGTACAAAGTCAAGGAGAGGCTAGGCACGCTAAAAAACCCTCCAAAGAAAAAAATGAAACTCATGAGGCTGGAGGAACCGGACGCGGCGGGAAAAAGCGAACCGGAACCTCAGGAGGAGGCCGAGGCGTCCCCAAGTGCAAACGATTCAAAAGACGACTAGGCATGCCGTAAAGTCCCACTTTTTAACGAGTTGTACCGAAAACTGGGCGTTTTTTTTTTTTTTTTTTTTTGGCGCACTCCACACCTGTTGTAACCTGTAGAAGGCGGTTTCTTTTTTTTTTTTTTTTTTTTAATTTTTTTTTTTTTTTGGAAACGGGTGGAAAAAAAAAATTGTAATTGCTCAAAATTGGGCAATTTTTTTTTTTTTTTTTTTGTAAATTCCTCTTGCCCAGTGCAACCCTTTCGAGTACTTTTGGCCTTTACGCATGCTCTTTTATTTTCAATAGAAAAAAAAAATTGTTACCTCAACAAGAGAACCTATACATGTCAATACGGACTCTTTTGCTATTGAGCCTTGCATGTATTGCGTTCTTTATATCTATTTTAATTCCTTGAACACACGTCCACTTTAAAAAAAAAAAACAAAAAAAAACAAAACAAAAAAAAACGTTTTCAGGAGTCTCTTAAATATATACAACCAATGTCTAGGGGAGAGAGAGAAAAAAAAAACCTTCTAAAGATATTTAAAACAATTTTTTTTTTTCTCTTTACGTTAGATTTTAAGTGTTTATGCCAAAATGATTATTTCTGAAAAATTGAATGTACCTCACAAAATGTGATTATTTTTTTTTTTTTTCTTTTTTTGGGAGTTGCTACTATTTTTCGGAGACTTAAAGGCTTTAGTTCAGAGTGGGGGGGGAAAATGTGCGAAGAGCACAAAAAATGTGAGCGGCCGGGCCTGAAAAAAAAAAAAAAGGCCGTACTTTGCTAACCTACAAAAAAAAAAATGAGTATTACACTAGAGCTTTACATTTCTTACACGTAAAAGAATTGTCAGACTGGGGGGCAATGTTTGCCCTGCGCTGGCAGGAAGCTTGGAAGCATTTGAAAGGATTTTTTTTTTTTTTTTGTATTTAATTTTTTTTTTTTTTTTTTATATGGTCCAGATATTTTATCCTCATTACACTCCAGCAAGTACATGTGCATGTAATTTAAAGAGGATGGACTGTGGACTCTTTATAGATGGCTATTCTATAGATCTCATTACCTTTTTTGTATATTTTTTTTTAATTTTTTTTTGGGCTTCTACCTGCCATTCTGGGTACAGGGAGGAAAAAAATATACACACTACCTTCAGATTTATTTTTTAAAAATAACACGCAATCTGTATAATGGATTGACGGGGTAGGGTATAGCCTTATCACTAGACTAGTGCTCTTTTTTATTTTTTATTTTTTTTTCGTTTACACACAGTAACTCCACCGGAAAAAAAAAAAAAAATTCCACATCCGGAAATTTTTTTAACTTGATTTTATAGCTACTTAACTGTGTGGTTTCCACATCCACTCCAGAGATCAGGGGTCACATTTTAGCCGTTGCGATATCAGGTGCATATTTTATTTCTTTACCAGTACAAACCTCATTTTATATTCCAGTTTTCAGGAATGAAGGACGCTCCTTTTAGGGCCTAGCGGGTCTGTTTTAGAATAGCATTTGCTGTAAAAAAAAAAAAAAATATAAAAATGTTTTTGTTGTGTTACAGAGATAAACTCGGTACGGTGTAGCTCGTTGCGAGCTTTGCGCCTATCTTCAGGTAACTGTTTTTTATAAGCACTCCACAAACCACACAGTTTTGTACATTTTTTATAGATTTTTCTCGATGGTCCACGAGGAGCTTGCATTTTTTTTTTGTTTTTTTGCTTTTTTTTTTTTTGTTTTTTTTTTGTGTCGCAGACATGCTCTTAAAAAAAAAAAAGAGAGTTGCACCGTTTGTAAAACCTCTTGAAAATAATGAAAACACTATTTTTGTTGAATATTCTTTATACTTGGTAAGCAGTGCTAAATGTAAAAAGATAAGTTGATGCTTATAAAAAAAAAAATGGCGGCTCAGCTTGCCACGCTGCACTGCTGCGTTAAATAGGTAAATTCTTTGCTAGCCCTTTTCTATTCTGTGTAGGCGTTTTTCTTTTTCTTTTTTTTTTTAAGTGTAAAATAGTATTTTTTTATTTAAATACATTAATGAGTAGGCACACATTTTGCATATTGCTTTTGCAGTAAAACTCTGAATTAAAATTCAGACCTTATAAGGGGCAGAGCCTTAAAATGTTGCGTTTGGCGTAAAATTCAAATATTTCTGCATACCTGCTTTTTTTTTTTTTCATACAAAGTGTCATTTTAAGCCCAAAACCTGTTCAGTTTTTTATGTGAACCTGGTTTGCGGCCATTCTGCCATTTGTTATCCAAGTCTGTTTGCATAAATTGAGTTTTTTTGTTAAATTAGGAATTGAAATATTTCCAAATGACAAATTTTACAGTTTTTAACAAAATACAATTTAAGAAAATAGAGTTTAAAATTTAACAAAACACAATTTATAATTTGACAAAAAACTATTTATAATTTGACCAAATACAATTTATAAATTAACAAAAACCTATAATGTGACCAAATACAATTTATAATTTGACAAAAAACTATAATTTGACAAAATATAATTTATAATTTGACAAAAAACTATTTATAATTTGACCAAATACAATTTATAATTTGATGAAAAACTATAATTTGACCAAATACAATTTATAATTTGACAAAAAACTATTTATAATTTGACCAAATACAATTTATAAATTAACAAAAACCTATAATGTGACCAAATACAATTTATAATTTGACCAAATACAATTTATAATTTGACAAAAAACTATAATTTGACAAAATACAATTTATAATTTGACAAAAAACTATAATTTGACCAAATACAATTTATAATTTGACAAAAAACTGTAATTTGACGAAAAACTATTTATAATTTGACAAAAAAAAGTTTATAATTTGACAAAAAACTATTTATAATTTGACCAAATACAATTTATAATTTGACGAAAAACTATAATTTGACCAAATACAATTTATAATTTGACAAAAAAACTATAATTTGACAAAATATAATTTATAATTTGGCAAAAAACTATTTATAATTTGACCAAATACAATTTATAATTTGATGAAAAACTATAATTTGACCAAATACAATTTATAATTTGACAAAAAACTATTTATAATTTGACCAAATACAATTTATAATTTGATGAAAAACTATAATTTGACCAAATACAATTTATAATTTGACAAAAAACTATTTATAATTTGACCAAATACAATTTATAATTTGACAAAAAACTATAATTTGACCAAATACAATTTATAATTTGACAAAAAACTATAATTTGACAAAATACAATTTATAATTTGACCAAATACAATTTATAATTTGACAAAAAACTATAATTTGACAAAAAAATTTATAATTTGACAAAAAACTATAATTTGACAGAAAACTATTTATAATTTGACAATAAAACAATATATAGTTTGACAAAAAAAACAATTTATAATTTGACAAAAGAACAATTTATAATTTGACAAAAAATTATTTATAATTTAACAAATACAATTTATAATTTGACAAAAAACTACTTATAATTTGACAAAAAAACTATTTATAATTTGACAAAAAACTATAGTTTGACAAAATACAATTTATAATTTAACAAAATACAATTTCAAATTCATCAAAATACTATTGACCGTTTTACTAAATACAATTTTTTACAAATGTATTCATTTCAAATTAATTTGTTTTCAATTGTTTAAATTATGAAGGTCACACCTTTTATATGTATTATAAAGGTCAAGCAGTATTTTTTTTTTAACAATACGTTAAAAATCTAGCAAATTCTGCTAGATGATAAATGGTGGATAATTACCACAATCCATGTTTACTTTTATTATTTAAAAATCGCTTTCAAAGCTGACAGACGCTGTATAGGTATTTGCATTTTTTTTTTTTCAGATGGATCGATGGCATGGTATGCATTAATGTTTGTTTTTTAGATCTTTTATGTCAATGACTAGTGTGGCCAGGCACACCACAATGGGCAAACCTCAAATGTAAGTCATGAAACTGGTGAAAATGTTTCTGATTTGCAGTCCTAAATTTCCATAAAAGGTAAATTGTGTAAAATCTGTATTATAATTATTATTATTATTCAGGATTTATATGGCGCCAACAGTTTGTGCTCTACAATATAAAGGGAGGCAGTACCCGTCCGAGAGGGTTAGGAGGGCCCTGCTCCATATGAGCTTACAATCTAAAAAATATTTATTTTTTTTATTTTTATTTTTTATTATATTTTTTTTTTAATATATGAAGACCCCATTTTTCGGCAGTTGGTGTTGTCCGTACGCACATTGTACTTTATGCATGGCCAATCCATTTTATTCGCTCCTGAACCGACTGCGCAGGGTACAATCTGATTGCATGATCGGTTTTTGGATTCTCCGATAATATAGAGCCTGAGAAAATTTGGGTAAAATTTTTTGAATTTTGTGGCGGCCTTTGATTGAGAGCCGGGGCCTCCAAATGACGACCCGCGGGGCTCATCCGGTTCTATCCAGCCCACGGCTAGAGGCAGGGGCCTATCCTCAATGGTGGGGGGGACCCTAATTATAAAGGGGGACTCTGGTGGAGACCCTGATCTAGGAGGTCACTCAGATGGGGACGCCTGATTTGGAAGGGGACTCAATGTAAGGGGGGGGGTTGGCTTGATGGGGACCCTGATGTAAGGGGACAATTTGATGGGCACACCTGATTGGGGAGGGGACCCTGATGTAAGGGGGCACCCTGGGGGACACTTGATTGGGGAGGGGATTCTGATGTAAGGAGGCACCCTGGGGACATTTGCTTGGGGAGGGGACCCTGATGTAAGGAGGCACCCTGGGGACATTTGATTGGGGAGGGGACCCTGATGTAAGGTGAAATTCTATTGGGGTCTCTGATGTAGGGGGCACTTTGATGGGGACTTCTGATTAGGAATGGGACTCAATGTAAAGAAGGAACCCTGATGGGGACTGTGATTTGAGGGGGTACTCTGGAAGCACTTAATTGGGGAGGGGACTCAGTGTAAAGGGGGAATCCTGAAGGGGACCCTGATGTGGGGAGGCACTTTGATAGGGACTTCTGATTAAGAATGGGACTCAATGTAAAGAAGGAACCCTGATGGGGACTGTGATTTGAGGGGGTACTCTGGAAGCACTTAATTGGGGAGGGGACTCAGTGTAAAGGGGGAACCCTGAAGGGGACCCTGATGTGGGGAGGCACTTTGATAGGGACACCTGACTGGGGAGGGGACTCATTGTAAAGAGGGAATCCTGATGTTGGGGGGCACTTTGATGGGGACACTTGACTGGGGAGGGGACTCGATGTAAAGTGGGAATCCTGATGTGGGGGGGGGCACTTTGATGGGGACACCTGACTGGGGAGGGGGCTTGATGTAAAGAAGGAGCCCTAATGGGGACTCTGATGTCAAGGGGTACTCTGGAGACACCTGATTGTGCAGGGGACTCAATGTAAAGGAAGAACCCTGATGGGGATACCTGACTGGGGAGGGATCTCAATGTAAAAGGGGGAACCTGATATGGGGGGGCACTTGGATGGCTACACCTGACTGGGGAGGGGACTCAGTGTAGAGGGGGGACCCTGATGTGGGGAGGCACTTTGATGGGGACACCTAATTGGGGAGGGGACTCAATGTAAGGGGGGTCCCTTATGGATATTCTAATATAAGGGATGACTCCGATAGAACATTTTTTGGCCTGGGAGTATTTGTGAGATATCTGATGTGGTCCTTGTCTGGGGAGATGTTTGGGGACCCCTGGATTAGGATAGAAGGGTGCTTCATCAGTTATTGTCCCTGTCTGGGAAGATGTTTGGGGACCCCTGGTTTGGGATAGAAGGGTGCTTCATCAGTTATTGTCCCTGTCTGGGAAGATGTTTCAGGACCCCTGGTTGGGGATAGAAGGGTGCTTCATCAGGTATTGTCCTTGTCTGGGAAGACGTTTGGAGACCCCTGGTTTGGGATAGAAGGGTGCTTCATCAGTTATTGTCTCTGTCTGGGGAGACATTTGTGGACCCCTGGTTTGGGATAGAAGGGTGCTTCATCAGTTTTGTCCGTGTCTTGGAAGACGTTTGGAGACCTCTGGTTTGGGATAGAAGGGTGCTTCATCAGTTATTGTCCTTGTCTGGGAAGACGTTTGGAGTCCCCTGGTTTAGGATACAAGGGTGCTTCATCAGTTATTGCCCTTGTATGGGGAGATGTTTGGAGTCCCCTGGTGTAGGATAGAAGGGTGCTTCATCAGTTATTGTCCTTGTCTGGAAAGACGTTTGGAGTCCCCTGGTTTAGGGTACAAGGGTGCTTCATCAGTTTTATATTGGCCAGGTTTGGTTAGTTACAAAGGAACCTGGCTGGCTGTCACTGACCACAAACAAGCATGCAGCTAGCGAATGTATACTTCCTGACCATCCTCTTTGACCCATATCATGGACCTGGAGCATAGGTCAGTCCCGTAACTGGGAAACTAGAACTTTCCGAAGGTGGGTGGAGCCAGTGAGGCCTACGTATTTGTCTCAGCACAGGTTTCCCTTTGTACATGGTCCTGCTTCCTGATGAGCAAAGCTCCATCTTCTCGGAGAATCCAGAAAACGAAGTTCTAATCAGGACTACCGAAAGTACCCTATGGCATTGTGCCGTGGTATACCCATGTGACCGGCGTGGGGTTCCGGGACTCCATGTTGTCCATACTCAGGGCTTAGACCAGGACCTAGAATGGCCTCCTAGAATGGCCTTCAAGCCAACGTAGAGAACTTCTACTTTGGAAGAGTTCTCCTGTTATGGACCCGGATGGATTGGGCGTCATCACCGTCACTTTCTTAGTGCAGAAGGCTTAAAGTGAAGTGACACCCATCGATCGAACGGTTCAAAAATAACGGTCCCATTCCCCGCATGCTGGGAACGGTGTCACATTTTGCTTTTCTCTCTCGACCAGACTCTCAAGCCATCAAATGGTTGGTGTCATAAAATGGAATTTGAGGGTTTCGTTCCGCTTTAAAAATCTCCAGTTAACATCAGGGACTGTTTATTGTTGGGTATAGTTCATCAGGGAGTGACACCAGAAGTGACACCGTTTTTTTTTTTATTGTATTAGGGTATATTTTCTGGAAAAATCTGAAACCTTTTTATTGGGGCAAAAAAAGTTCTAGTTCAATATTTTGTTGGGGCCGATATGTCTATACCCGGGGTTTCCAAACTGCAGACCTTTGTTTGCTGGCCCTAGGGGCCCTATACTATCCACTGATACCAGCCACGGGGTGTAATTCCCTCCACAGGCACCAATTATGGGGCACGATTCCTCCCATGACAACAATGGGGCTCAATGACACCAATTATAGGGCACAGTTCTCCCAGTGACACCAGTTATGGGACACAGTTCCTCACAATGACAATTATGGGGCCAATGACAGCAGTTCTGGGGCACAATTCCTCCCAATGACAACAATGGGGGCCCAATAACAATTGTAGGGCACAGTTCTCCCAATGACAATTATAGGGCACAATTCCTCCCAATGACACCAACAATGGGGCCCAATGACAACAGTTCTGGGGCACAATTCCTCCCAGTGACACCAACAATGGGGCCCAATAACAACAATTATAGAGCACAATTCCTCCCAATGACACCAACAATGGGGCCCAATAACTATAAGGCACAGTTCTCCCAGTGACACCAGTTATAGGACATAGTTCCTCACATTGACAACAATGGGGCCCAATGACAACAGTTCTGGGGGACAGTTCCTCCCAATGACAACAGTGGGGCCCAATTACAACAATTATAGGGCACAATTCCTCCCAACGACACCAACAATAGGTCCCAGTGACAATCATGGGGCACAGTTCCTCCCAATGACACCAACAATGGGGCCCAGTGACAACAGTTTTGGGGCACAATTCCTCCCAACGGCACCAACAATGGGTCCCAGTGACAATCATGGGTCACGGTTCCTCCCGATGTCACCAACAGTGGGGTCCAATGACACTAATAATGGCCACAATTCCCACTGCCACCAAAGAAAGGGGCGTGGTTTATTCCCACAGACCTCAGGACCTTTCCTACCCCCCAATGGTCACAGTCCGGCCTCACCTGAATTTTGAAGGCCCTTTTGTATGGAAAGTTTGGAGATCCCTGGTGTATGCAGTTACAATCTGTGCTTGTTTTCCTGAACGTTTTATGTTGCACAGTTGCTCGAGGGCCCCTACCATACCGGCTGATTGTAATCTGGGGATAATTGTGGGCTTTGTAGCAAGGGGCTGTGGAGGTCCTGTGTCCCTCTCGTTGAGCATGCTGCATGATGGGAACTGTAGGTAGCACAAAGGAAGAGTCAGTTTGCCTGGGAATTAGGCCCCTCCCATGCACGTTAGTACGTAGATTGCGATTTGTTAGTAGCTTCTTGAAGCCCGCTGATGCCGGTGTCTTGATTTGGGAGAACATCCTTTTGACCCCGTACTTGATAACATGCAGCACTTTGTATTTTCCACGGTTAAAAACGGCTCCTTTTCCTGGACTGTCACCAGTAAAGTCTTTGTATTTTCCTACGGCGCATTCAGAGAGCCATCAGCGACCTCTCCAGCTGCTTCTACTGCGAAGGAATTCATTTTCAAAGATCAGAATAAAAACTCTGAAGTCTCGGAAACGCCTTCTGCGTGTTTTATATTCGAGGGATGGCTGCCTGCCTAGAGACGGTTGGAATCGATTCGATTTCGGTGCTTCTGGTGTGAACTTTGAAGATGAATTGCTCAGCAGTGCCTTCAGCTACAGAGGTGAATCAGGGGCCTGTTTTGAAAGCACTTCCTGCAGAATTTGTAGATTTGAGGGTGCGTAGCCTGGGCACAGGATCCATGACGGGTCACCACAGACTCTGGTAGGCTTCTTAGATGTTTCTAAATTTAAAGCTCAGCTCCAGGATTTAGAGACAATCCATTCTTGCCGTTGGGGCTTCCTGCGCTGCAAGAGGTCACTGCCCGTTTCGTCTCGGGGTGTAGGAATGAGGAGTAATATTTACCGTATTCCTCTCTGTAGCAGGGAGGAGGTGCAACCAGTCCTGCAAAGCCTCCTCACTAAGGTGCTCACGGCCACACCGCTGCCTTCACGTACAATGTTGTACACAATGACACTAAGGGGCCACCCCGGAGGGAGAGGAGGAGAGCGCTGGAGCTCATCCCCCTTTTCGCAAACCCCAATCGGTTTCTGCTTGAAGGTGGGGAGGTGTTGTAGCCTTTTCATCTTCTCCCTAGACCAGGGCTTTCAAACTCAAATTATGGTTGTATTTGTAAGACTAGGTATGCAGAGATCAGGGGTGCGCTACGTACAGAGTGCAGGGTTCAGGGGCGCGCAGCACACTAGGTTCAGGAGCACGCAGGGTTCAGTTCTCTTTCACATACGGTCAACATCTCACTTCCACGACTCCTCCTAGGCTCTGACCTCTGCACACATCTCCCTCCATAGCCCTCATCTCCATCCAAAAGCTTCTTCACATCTCACCTATCTGGCCCGGATTGGCTCTCGTACCTCCCGGAGGGAGAGGAGGAGAGCGCTGGAGCTCATCCCCCTTTTCGCAAACCCCAAACAATTGGTTTCTGCTTGGAGGTGGGGAGGTGTTGTAGCCTTTTCATCTTCTCCCTAGAGCAGGGCTTTCAAACTCGGTTTGGTTGTGGGTCACTTCAGCATTTTGGTTGCCTTCAAGGGTTGTATCTGTAAGACTAGGTATGCAGAGATCAGGGGTGCGCTACGTGCAGAGTGCAGGGTTCAGGGGCACGCAGGGTTCAGGGGCTTGTAGCACGCAGGGTTCAGGGGCACGCAAGGTTCAGCTCTCTTTCACATACGGTCAACATCTCACTTCCACGACTCCTCCTAGGCTCTGACCTCTGCACACATCTCCCTCCATAGACCTCATCTCTCCATCCAAAAGCTTCTTCACATCTCACCTACCTGGCCCGGCTTGGCTCCCGGCAGAGTAGGTGGCTCTGCCTTTCACTTACAGGGCGATCATTGGCTGGCATCTGACCCCGCCGTGAGTTTGTGCCGGGCAGGCAGGGATCTCTGAGGGCCACCGAGAGGAAAGCTGTCCTTGTAGACACAGAAGGCTTCTGCCTTTACAGGTGACGGTGGTGAGGCGAGAGCTGGAGGTGGCAGAACGGAGGGTAGATTTTGTCTAATTTAAAGCCCATATCCAGGAATCAGATTGGAGGAGGTTCCAAAAGGTCTACTTTGAAAGAAGGACCACCAGGAGCCGGAGGTGGCAGAACGGAAGGTAGATTTCATCTTGATTCCTGGAGATGGGCTTTAAATCATATTGGAGGAGGTTCCAAAAGGTCTACTTTGAAGGAAGGACCATCAGGAGCTGGAGGTGGCAGAACGGAGGGACGATTTTGTCTTGATTCCTGGAGATGGGCTTTAAATCAGATTGGAGGAGGTTCCAAAAGGTCTACTTTGAAAGAAGGACCATCAGGAGCCGGAGGTGGCAGAACAGAGAGTAGATTTCGTCTAATTTAAAGCCTATCTCCAGGAATCAAGATGAAATCTACCCTCCGTTCTGCCACCTCCGGCTCCTGATGGTCTTTCTTTCAAAGTAGACCTTTTGGAACCTCCTCCAATCTGATTTAAAGCCCATCTCCAGGAATCAGATTGGAGGAGGTTCCAAAAGGTTTACTTTGAAAGAAGGACCATCAGGAGCCGGAGGTGGCAGAACGGAGGGTAGATTTCGTCTTGATTCCTGGAGATGCGCTTTAAATCATGTTGGAGGACGTTCCAAAAGGTCTACTTTGAAAAAAGGAACATCAGGAGCCGGCAGAACGGAGGGTAGATTTCCTCTAATAGAAAGCCCGTCTCCAGGAATCAAGACAAAATCTACCCTCAGTTCTGCCACCTCTGGCTCAAGATGGTCCTTTTTTTAAAGTAGACCTTTTGGAACCTCCTCCAATCTAATTTAAAGCGCATCTCCAGGAATCAGATTGGAGGAGGTTTCAAAAGGTTTACTTTGAAGGAAGGACCATCAGGAGCCGGAGGTGGCAGAACGGAGGGGAGATTTCATCTTGATTCCTGCAGATGGGCTTTAAATTAGATTGGAGGAGGTTCCAAAAGGTTTACTTTGAAGGAGGGACCATCAGGAATCCTCCTTTCCTGCCACTGAAGAGGTTCCCCAAAACGTCCACATAGTAAGGAACACGTGAAGGTCCTCCCTCCCTTCTGTACCGAATCGGTCAATCTCTATGAAGCCCTCTCGTGAGTCATGACGGGTCACCTTGGGATCTCAGGCGTTCTGGGGGCGGGAAGGTCAGGAAAGTCTAGTATGGAATACCTGTGCTCCCTGCTGAAAAATGAAACCTATTAAATTTGCCTACTGGGAAAAAAAATTTGTAGGGTCCCCATTTTGAGGTTTTTACCTTTTTTTAGATGTTCTCTTCTGGGTCCTCCAGCAAGAACAATTCCTAGGTTGTTCTCTTTGAGGGCCCGGACAGCTGCGGTTGCCGTAATCGGCCCCTGTCTGTACCGTCCAGGCAGATCTTCACGATCAGTTGTCCTTTAGATTTGAACCGCCGGTCGGTCAGTGTTGGCGGTCTGTCCTAACAAAGAGGTGTAGGGGCTGGGCTTCTCGCATTGTATGTTAATGAGGACAGACTTGGGACAGGCTCACTCTAACATTGTTCCAACAAAAAAAAAAATAAAACCTTCCAGTTAGCCATGACACCTCCCGAGAAACATCCAAAAGGTAAGAGATGTTGACACATTTAATTTTTTATTTATTTATTTTTTTAGGCATGCTTTGTGAATGGGAATACTTAATCAATATAATGAGGTTTTTCCTATTTTACGGCAAAATTGGAAATTCTTTTTAACGTACAAGGTGCGACAATTTTAATTCCCAAAAAATCGCTTTCCTATACACTAGCGGCTGTTGTCACCTTCCAAGTAGCCCCCTTCGTGAAGTCACGCACTTTTCTAGACCACTGTGCCACTGCCGGAAAAATTCCTGGAATTCTTTTGTCTGGAATGTCATCAAATCTGTCTTTTAAAAATTTGCATACAGCCAAAAATGTTTTTTTTTTAATTTGGATACAGTCCAAGATGTGTTTTTAAAAACTATGGATACAGCCAAACATGTTTTATTTAAAAATTTGTATACAGCCAAAAATTGTTTTTTTTAAATTTGGATACAGTCCAAAATGTGTTTTTTAAAAAATTGGATACAACCCAAAATGTTTTTTTTTTATTTGGGTACAGCTAAAAATGTTTTTTTTTAAATTTGATTACAGCCAAAAATGTTTTTTTTTTTTTTAATTTGGATACAGTCCAAAATGTGTTTTAAAAAAATTTGTGTACAGCCAAAAATGTTTTCTTCAAAAATTTGGATACAGCCAAAAATGTGTTTTTAAAAAATTTGGATACAGTCCAAAATGTGGTTTTAAAAAAAATTGGATACAGCCAAAAATGTGTTTTTCAAAAATTTGTATACAGTCCAAAATGTGTTTTTTAAAAAAATGGACACAGCCCAAAATGTGTTTTTTTTTTAAATTTGGGTACAGCCAAAAATGTTTTTTTTTTTTTATTTGGATACAGTCCATAATGTGTTTTTTAAAAAATTGGACAAAATGTGTTTTTTTTTAAATTTGGATACAGCCCAAAATGGTTATGTAAAAAAATTTGGGTACAGCCAAAAATGGCGGTTTGCCAAGTCAGAGTTGGTGAAGTTTCAGAATTGATTTCTGTGCGAAACACTTCGTGTGCAGGAGCATTGTCGTGGTGGAGATTCTGCTAGTCGGGCTGGAGTTTCCAGTCTCTTCCTCCGAGCGGATTCCCATAACCTTTTCATTTCCCACATTTGCGTTTTCGGCTGCCCACTTATCGTGGATATCTTCCCCCCCCCCTCCTTAAACCCACCTTTGCCGTTCAGAAACACGTGATCCCTTCGTGGGGTGTTCGCCGTACGCCTGTTTTAGCGGAGCTAAAGTCTCGCTCCCAAATTTTCGCACAAAATTGGATGTCGATCTGCGGCTTCAGATTCCCGTCGCTCATTTTCCTCTAAGAGCGCGACGTACACTCGTGTTCTTTCTTCTGCTACTCCGTAAAGGCCGAGTCCACTGGTCTGCGACCCAGGAAGGTGCAAGTCAGAACACTACATAGTGCCACGCCCACAGGCCTTCCGGGAATTCAATTGTAACACCTTGTTATGTGCAACCGAATGGGGTCTCAGTTTTGCCATCACAGGCATGCAGGGTGTCGGAGGGTGTCCCTCATGATCCTCGGGTTCAAGGAAGTCTAAAAACCTCAAAAGTATCACTAAAGGCAAACATTAAAAATTTTGGATGAAGCGGAGAGGGATTAGAACCCCCGTCAGGTTTTTATTGCTGCCCCGGCCTCCATCAGAGAGAGTCGCCCTATTTGTCCTGTTTATCGGTATAATTGAAAATGAACGTTAACAAACAAAAAAAAAATTTAAAATTTTTGGTTATCCCCAAAAATCTTCCAGTGCTGGTGCCAACCAGGGATTCCCTCAATTTGCAGGGATCTCCACTTCCTGTTGTGGCTTTGGGACAGGAAGTGAAGGGAAATCTCCATAATGGGGTCAACCCCATCCTATCCAAAATGAAGAAAATGAAGGTTTTGCCTGTTAGAGTGTGGATTTTCAATTTTTCACCACAAAAAAAAAATATATACATATATATATATATATATATATATATATATATATTGAAAGGAATGCATTTTTTTTATTTATATTAAATATATATGTATATATTTGGTTTTTTTTTAATCTAAATAAAAAAAATAATTTCCTTTCTATATATATATTAATATTAATAATATAATATTATTTTTTATTTAGATTAATATATATATATATATATATATATAAATAAAACATTCATTTCCTTTATATATATATATATATATATATATATATATATATATATATATATAAATTGAAAGGAATTTTTTTTATTTATATTAATATCTATATATATATATGTGTATATATATATATATATATATATATATATATATATTTTTTTTTTTAATATAAATACAAAAAAATTATTTCCTTTCAATATATATAAATATATATATATATATTATTTATATTAAAGAAAAAAAAATATATACATAAATTAAAAGGAAATTTTATATATATATATATATATATATATATAAATTTACCATCCATAAGATATTAACATTTTATAATTTTTTTTTTTCTATTTGAGTTGCCCTTTGTATGTTCCTGGCTTTAGATTCCTACTTAACCGGCTCAGCTTATGACAATCGATCAATGTCAAAAAAAAAATTTAAAAAATGTGTGCCTGCACTTTAATGCTGCTGTTTACGGAAGTGATAACACGTGTAGTACTTGGATTTTTGGCTTAGAAAATGTAAATAGATTTGTGTCTTTTTTTTTTTTTTTTTAAATTAATTTTTTTCCCTCCTCCCTTTTAAACCAAACATTTTATCTCAGTTTGAAAAAAAACAAAAAACCCTTGAGACCCGACGATTGTATTGTGCGTTGTCTAAAAACAAAAAAAAAAATTTGTGTGAACATTCCACAGAGATCCAAAATGTTACTTTTTTTCAGGGAAAAAAAAAAAAATCTTACTTTGCAGGAGTAACGTTGTAAATGAAGCAAGAGCGTATTTTAAAATAGGGCGCTTGTTTTGCATTGCAGACGCATAGGTAAATATTTTTATTTATTTTTTTTATTATTTTTGTTTTTTCTTTAAAAAGCACTAAATTTTTCCATTGCTAATTGCAATACAAAATAGCCATTTACTGTTTGTGAGGCATGATTGACACCGTAGATAGTGGTCCCTTAAAATATTTCATAAACGTAAAAAAAAAAAAAAATGAGAGAGAGAGAGCTGCTTATTACAAAAAAAAAATAATAATTATATTTTATCTTGTAGACTTTGTAAATTTTCAGTCTTAAGATTCAGGTGCACCTTTTAATCCCAAATTTAATTTTTTTTTAAGCATTCCTATTGTTTTTCCCTGCGCACCCTTGAACCCTCCCCCGTAGTTTCGTTTGGGAGTTTCGGTGAAACGTTCGACTTGATTTGTTTCCCGATTTTTCTCTTCTATGCCAAACGTTTTGGAGATCAAGTGGTTATGCTTTCTGCATTAGGAACTAGCGTTTATTTTTTTTTTTACTCAGCCCCCCTAAAAAATAAAAATAAAATAAAGGATAAAAATGATCACTTGACATCGGTGAGACATTTTTTTGGATTGTAAAGGAAGTTATCCAGTTATTAACGATGGCGTCTTTAATTTTTTTTTTTTTATTTAATTTTTTTTTTTTTAAACACTGGTCTATTCAGTGTGACTGAAATATGCAATGTAACTTCGCTATGGAAAAGGGTTCAAATACTTTTTTTTTAATTCTGAGCCATAGTAGACCTGCTTTTAATTATAATTTTTTTTTTTTTTTCACTACAACACAATCTACCTTTCAGTCTGCTTTTTAAGTAATCTAGTGAAAAGTTTTCAGCGATGGTCTGAATTATTACTCCGACTTAACTGTTAAAAAAAAATAAAAAAAAAAAAGTTGTGAAGCAAGAAAAATACCTCTTTCAAGTACACAGTTGTCCATGCTCCGCTGTTGGTGTGTATTTTAAGCTGCATATCTAAAGCATAATTATTGCAGATCAGGTCTGCCATCCTATCTGTGAACTGTAAGTACACATTTTTGAAAAAAAAAAAAAATGCATACTATGCCTTTTGTGAACGTATACTTTTTCAATGTCATGTGACAGGAATACATGGGCTATTGTTTTTGTTTTTTATTTCTTTTTTTTTTTTTTTTTTGGTAAGCGACCATTTTAATGGTTAACAAACTCTGCTGTAAATATTTTCTTTTGTCCTGTGCTGTGTCACTTTTTTTTTTTTTTTTTTTTTTAATTTTAAAGATCACTAAATTGAATTATTTTTATGTACAGATAAAAAAAAAAAAAAAAATTCCATACCTCAAAGTCGACTTTATTTTTAAAACTCGTAGGTTAGGTTTAGTTGGAGAGAACAAGTGTAAAAAAAAAAAAGAAAAAAGAAAAAAAAAAAAAAGGAGCTGTTTTAAAAATAAAAAAAGTTAAAAAAAGTTTTTCTCTTAAGGGAGAGCAGTGCAATTTCAATAAAGCCGTTTTTATGACAGAGCCATATGCAGGCGAGGGAATGTATTGCTGTGTCACTGAATTGTCTAGCGTGTAAGTATTGGCGCATCAGCTCATCCTCTTTGGTTTTTTAGCTAGTTTTATTTTTCACTTTTTTTTTTTTGGCTGCAGATTTTTCTAGCGGTGGACCAGTTTGCCAAAAAAAAAAAAAAATCCAGATTTTTCCAGATTGCAGCTATTGTTTTTTAACAATAAACTGTAGTTAAGTGGTAAATTCCCCCCACCCCCTTTTCTTTTTTTTTTTTTTTTTTTTGGCTGCAGATTTTTCTAGTGGTGGACCAATTTGCCAAAAAAAAAAAAAAAATCCAGTTTTTTCCAGATTGCAGCTATTGTTTCTTTACAATAAACTGTAGTTAAGTGGTAAATCCCCCCCACCCCTTTTTTTTTTTCTTTTTTGGCTGCAGATTTTTCTAGTGGTGGACCAATGCTAGATGTGCTTTGTATTTGCCAAAAAAAAAATCCAGATGTTTCTAGATTGCAGCTACTGTTTTTTTTTAACAATAAACTGTAGTTAAGTGGTAAATCCCCCCCCCCCACCCCTTTTTTTTTTTTTAAAGAGGGAAAACACTAATCAAGGCGGGTGTCAGGTTTCGTTGACACCAGTCTTTGTTTTGTAAATTGCGATATTAGAGGTGACACCCCCCCCCCCCCACTCAGGCTGTTGGTGTCCTGTAGGATGGATGCCATTAAAACCGTGAGACTGCAAGCCTGGGATGGGTTAGTCCAGACCCAGGGCATGCAAGTCAGATGAGAGGAAGGTCTTCGACTGCCGCACACCTCAACCGGTCGGTAAAATCCTCCGCCCCCTCCGAGGCTCCGATGCCTTGTGTGGGACGAAACGCGTTGGAGTGGAGCCTCGATGAGCTGAGGCTGCTTTTAACGGACTACTACATGGCCGGTTGAGGTTTTTGGCAGTTGGGAAATTTTCTCTTGGGACATTACAGGGTTTGTTTTTTTTTCTTTTTTGGTGTATTATGGGCAGAGCATTTGGCAATCTTGGTTAGAGAAGGCGGGGCTTACCGGCACTTTCCAACACTAATTCTATTTTGTATGTGCCGGTGACTAGGACCTGCGGCCACACTCCTGAATTCTGTAGGCCCGACTGTACGCTACAACGCACCCTTTGAGACACTAAAAGCTTCAAAAACCTAAAAGACGGTTGGCCGTTGATATTTAGAAGTGCCCTGTCGTGGGTTATGGCTGCAGACGGCACCGGTTGGGTGCCATGCTGGACTGTATTTTACCCTCCCCGGTGAGAAAATGTTGTGATCGCCAATTAGCCACCAAAGAAGCTTATGCAGGATATTCGTGAATTGTTATGGAGACTTTGGGGTGGATTTTGGTCAACCCGGTCAGTGGGAAAATCTGGTGCAGCTCTACGTAGAAACCAATCCGCTTCCAGGGTTTTTTTTGGTCAAAGCTGGTTGGATACCACGCACGGTTGCACCAGATTTTGCACCGTCTGTCTTAGCCAGTTGACCCCATTGTCCCATTGCAACAAGGTTCATAGCCATAGAAAGCCCTTCACGTAGGACAGAGTTCCGGTTGACCAATGATTGGGTTTGTTGGAGAGAACAGTTAGTTGGTTGACCTATATGGGCCCCATTTTTGACGGTTATCGAAGAGAAACCTGGTGCAGCTCTGCATAGAAACCAATCTGCTTCCAGGTTTTTTTTTTTGTCAAAGCTGGTTGGATACCACGCATGGTTGCACCAGATTTTGCACCCTCTATCTTAGCCAATTGACCCCGTTGTCCCATTGCAACAAGGTTCATAGCCATAGAAAGCCCTTCACGTAGGACAGTTCCGGTTGACCGATGATCGGGTTTGTTGGAGAGAACAGTTAGTTGGTTGACCTATATGGGCCCCATTTTTGACGGTTATCGAAGTGAAACCTGTTAACGTGAAGGGCGGGTCCAGCTGGTTTTATCCCAAGGCTGGACCATCTTTGGAGCCAGGTAGTTCCCCGTATTCCGTCCAAAGCAAAACTTTGATGCTCATTCTAAAATTGGCCACAGCTGTCAGAATACCTGAACATCAGCTTCATCTGATATGTCCAGTGGGAAATTTTTCATCCAGCTCCTTCACCAAAATTCAATTGAACGGTTGACTTTTGGCGAGCTTATGCAGGATATATGTGAATTGTTATCGAGACTTTGGGGTGGATTTTGGTCAAATCGGACAGTGGGAAAATCTGGTGCAGCTCTGCATAGAAACCAATCTGCTTCCAGGTTTTTTTTTGTCAAAGCTGGTTGGATACCACTCACGGTTGCACCAGATTTTGCACCCTCTATCTTAGCCAATTGACCCCGTTGTCCCATTGCAACAAGGTTCATAGCCATAGAAAGCCCTTCACGTAGGACAGAGTTCAGGTTGACCGATGATCGGGTTTGTTGGAGAGAACAGTTAGTTGGTTGACCTATATGGGCCCCATTTTTGGTGGTTATGGAAGGGAAACCTGTTAACATGAAGGGCCGGTCCCGCTGGTTGTATCCCAAGGCTGGACCATCTTTGGAACCAGGTAGTTCCCCGTATTCCTTCCAAAGCAAAACTTTTGTGGTCATTCTAAAATTGACCACAGCTGTCAGAATACCCGAAACATCAGCTTAATCTGATATGTCCGGTGGGAAATTTTTCATCCGGCTCCTTCATCAAAATTGAATTAAACATCGACTTTTGGCGAGCAGACATTGGCACCCGCAGCTCAAATTCTGGCCGGTTTCAGCAGGAATCCACCAAAATTTGGGCAACCTGGGATGTTTTTTAGTCCTGTCACTCCACCAGATGGTGTCACAATCCCTCCTTCTCTCCTATACATTCATATGGACCTCACTGGCCAACAGGAATATATAGGAGATACAGGAAGGACTAAAGCTTTGCCCAAAGAGTACAGCCTGGGACCGGTTCTTTGCTGCAGGGACTGAGGTTCTCTATACCTACCAGAAGCTTTTGATGGATTCTAACAGTCACTTTTAAAGGGTCAGTTCAGGAAAAACTTCGTAAGGGGTGGCGGTGAAGGTTTGCCAAAAGTTGAATATTGCCTTTGCTAGAAGTGTGGGCCATTTGCATACCTAAAGACTGGAAAAACTCCAGGAGGTTGCATCCTTTGTCTTGCCTTGTTGCTAGGATGTTGCTAAGACGTTCCCAGCTATTTCAAACCCCTTTGCATGCACTCGCTCTTCCCTGTCGCAGTAGCACTGAGCTCTACTATGCTGAGACAGAGGAGATGGTTGACTACACTTGTGGGGTTTTAAGGTGTTGTCCCTCTGACGGTGGGGGTGAGCAGTAAGAGCTAGAAACGTCTTGGCAACATCACATTCTGTCTTGTTGCTAGGCTGTTGCCAAGACACTCCCATCCATTTCAAACCCCATTTGCATGCACTCCGTCATTCTTGTCGCAGTAGCACTGAGCTCTGCAGTGCTGAGACAGAAGAGATAGTAGACCACACATGTGTGGGTTCTTGAGCTTGCTCCTGTGATGGTGGAGATGAACAGTAAAAGCTGGAAGCATCTTAGCAACATCACATCCTGCCTTGTTGCTAGGTGTTCCTAGAACACTCCCAGCTGTCGCCATAGCTCTGAGCTCTGCAATGCTGAGACAGAAGAGATAGTAGACCACACTTGTGGGTTCTTGAGCTTGCTCCTGTGATGGTGGAGGTGAACAGTAAAAGCTGGAAGCATCTTAGCAACATCCTAGCAGCAAGGCAGGATGTGATGTTGCTAAGACACTCCCAGCTGTTTCACACCCCTTCACGTGTTCTCATTCTTCCTTGTCAGAGTAGCACTGAGCTCTGCAATGCTGAGACAGAGGAGATAGTAGACCACACATGTGTAGGTTGTTGAGCTTGCTCCTGTGATGGTGGAAATGAACAGTAGAAACTGGAAGCAACTTAGCAACATCACATCCTCCCTTGTTGCTAGGCTGTTGCCAAGACACTCCCAGCCATTTCAAACTCCATTTGCATGCACTCCGTCTTTCTTGTCGCAGTAGCACTGAGCTCTGCAATGCCGAGACAGAGGAGATAGTAGACCACACGTATGGGTTCTTGAGCTTGCTCCTGTGATGGAGGAGATGAACAGTGAGAGCTGGAAGCATCTTAGCAACATCACATCCTGCCTTGTTGCTAGGATGTTGCATCCTAGCAGCAAGGCAGGATGTGATGTCGCTAAGACACGCCCAGCTGTTTCAAACCCCTTCACGTGTTCCCATTCTACCCTGTCGCCATAGCTCTGAGCTCTGCGACCAAGAAAATGGTGGACCACACGTGAGGGATTTTGAGAACTTTGTTGGAGGTGAGCAGTAAGAGCTGGAAGCATCTTAGCAACATCCTAGCAACAAGACAGGATGGAATGATGCCATCTCTGGGAAGTGTTCAGGCTTTGGGAGGTACATACGTGGCCCACTCCTATAGAAAGGGCATTATCTAACTTTGGTCAAAGCTGCACAGTTCTCAAGTGCCCCATCCTTACCTGAATAGGCAGTTTTTTGGGGGTCAAGGTGAAGCAACCCTTTTTAGGGCTCGTTCATGGGTGCATATCCATGCAATGAGCCTTGTTTACCCGCATGGGACGCATAGGTGGTCTGTGCAGACATTCCCATTCACGTGTTGTATGTTGTAGGTGACATTCATGCCTGTAGGAACTCACTGGCCGCACAGACACAGCTGATGTTTCCGGTTTGATAGCCCCGTGGGTGTGTTCTCCCCCCACCCAAAAGCACACCATCTACTACGTTCTGGGGACACGCACCTGCACCTCTGTCAAATTGGGGCCAGCATCTGTCCCTATGGACACGAATGGGACTGCCTGCACACGGATGCATGGGAAGGTTTTCAGGCTTTGGGAGGTACATAAGTGGCCCACACATGACCCTATGCCATCTTAAATATGAACGAGGCCCAAAGCTTGACCATGGATGGTTGGAATTTCCAAGGAAAATTCTTCGGCAAATGCCTATAAAACTCTCAGAACACTCGAATGTTTTTGAAATTTTTGATTTTGGAATTTATTTCAGATCCTTATATAGGGCCATCAATTTACGCAACGCTTTACATATATGTTGTACATTCACATCAATCCCCGCCCCCCAAGGGGTGTACAATCTAAGGTCCCTGACCCTCAAGGGGTGCATAATCTAAGGTCCCTGACCCTCAAGGGGTGCACAGTCTAAGCTCCCTAACCCTCAAGGGGCGCACAACCTAAGGTCCCTGACCCTCAAGGGGCGCACAACCTAAGGTCCCTGACCCTCAAGGGGTGTACAATCTAAGGTCCCTGACCCTCAAGGGGTGTACAATCTAAGGTCCCTAACTCACATTCATACATACACATACTAGGGCCAAATTAGACAATTAACCTCCCAGCATGTATTTGAAGTGTGGGACGGAATACGGAGGAAACCCACACAGGCACAGGGAGAACATGCAAACTCCAGGCAGGTGGTGCCGTGGTTGGGATTTGAACCAACAACCTTCTAGTTCCTTAGAATTTTCTTGTTACTACGGTCAAAGACGAACATCGACTTGACCCACCAAGGATCAGAAAAGTAGAACGAATGTTGATTTGATCCCAAACATTTTAGAACATTTTTTCCCTTGGAACTGTCCTTCAAAATTCCACCCATCTATGGCCGGCTTAAAGTAAAACTCAAGGCAAAATTTTTTTTTTAATTTTTGGACAGTGGAGAGGGTTAGACCCCCTGTCGGGTTTCCATGGCTGTCCATGCCTCTGTTGGGGAGATTCCCCCTATTTGTCAAAAGTAAAAGAAAACGCCACATTTTGGGTTGTCCCCAGAAAATAGAGGAAGAAACACCTTCCAATGGTTCCTATTTTGGCTTATGGGGACAGAAAGTGAAAGGAAATCTCCCCAATGGGACACAGATGGCAAAAATAAATGCCAAATTTTGGGTTACCCCCAGAAAATAGAGGAAACACCTTCCAATGGGGGGGGGTCCCCAAGGGATTCCCTAAATTTGCAAAAAAAATCCTTACTTCCTATTTTGGCTTATGGGACAGGAAGTGAAGGGAAATCTCCCCAATGGGACACAGATGGCAAAAATAAATGCCAAATTTTGGGTTACCCCCAGAAAATAGAGGAAACACCTTCCAATGGTTCTGGTGACCTCGGGGGGGGGGGGGTCCCCAAGGGATTCCCTAAATTTGCAAAAAAAATCCTCACTTCCTATTTTGGCTTATGGGACAGGAAGTGAAGGGAAATCTCCCCAATGGGACACAGATGGCAAAAATAAATGCCAAATTTTGGGTTACCCCCAGAAAATAGAGGAAACACCTTCCAATGATTCTGGTGACCTCAGGGGGGGGGGTCCCCAAGGGACTCCCTTAATTTTCAAAGATTTCCTCACTTCCTATTTTGGCTTATGGGGACAGGAAGTGAAGGGAAATCTCCCCAATGGGACACAGATGGCCAAAAAAAACAGGACAGGGGTTATAACCCTCCATTACTTGATCCAAAAAAAGAAAAAAAAAATGTTGCATCTACTTCTACTGTTAGCCTTTTAGACCCTCCAATACGCCTCCCGAAACCTCCTATATTCCCTCTTGCGTTACATTTTATTTTATTTTTTTAGTAACAAATTTGTTTCATAGAAATGTTTTTGTAACGTTTCGTTTTTGATGCCCGTCATGGGGGGGTAAAAAAAAAAAAAATCCAGGATTGTTGACATTTTTGCAAATTTTTTTTTTTCCTGTATAATAAAGACAACGAGAATCACCGATCTGCCAGCATCCGTGTGGTGGAACCTTTCTAGCTCACTTGATTGTAAACTGATAAAACTTTTCAGGATCTAAATGTTTTTACGAGGGGCGGTTTGTCCCGGTCAAGGTTTTATCCGACTCTCCCCTGCGTTGGGATGACCAGTGGAGGGGGAGGGGTATATTTGTACGGCAGAAGAAGAAAAAAACCATTGTTCAAATAATTTTTTTTTTTTAGCATAAATTGTGAGCTCTGCTTTATTGGGGTTGTCTGGGATTTGCCTTTTTTTGTTTTTTTTTTGCTGTTGCTTTTCAGTCTGAGATGTTAAAACTTAGGAATTTCAACATATGTACACACTGCTTGAAACCCTCAGGGACACTGTACTCACTACTCACTTAATTCAGGTACTTGTACTCTATTCTTAAACTTAGCAGTGACTTGTATTTTTTTTTTTTTTTATTAAATTTTTTTGGAATATTTTTTTTTTTTTTTTGGAATATTTCTTTTTTTGTTTTCCTTTTTTTTTTTTTTTGAAGTGCTTGTAGCACATCCTTGATGAATGTCAAGTTTTAAAAAAAAAAATTTCACTTCAGGTATCCAGGTATATAACTCAGCCAAACGGTTTATAAATGAAAAAAAAAAAAAAGCTGCATATTTACTCTTCAGCACACAGTGCCTCAGACACTTCGAGTGGCATTCTGTATACTCGGTTACTACTGACCAGATCGCACGGGGGTTCCTGTTTTAAAGAAACGAATATTCACTTCGACTTTGGGGAAATTGGAAAGTGTGTTTGTATTTAGTCGGCGCGGTTTGTTTCCGCCCCTTGAAAAAGTGCATTGTCCTCCTTGAAGTTGTACCTGTTGCTCGTGAGCCAAATTACAGCCTGACCAATCGCAGGGAAACGTGACGCGACTTGTGACACCCAAGTGCGGGGATTTGTAACCAACTGTAGGCAAAATTTAGAGGTTTCCCGGCTGCCTCGCACCTTACCCAGCCATGTAGTATACAGGTAAAAGCAGCCTCAGCTCAGTTCATCAAGACCACACTTCTAACGCGTTTCGTCCCACTATTGAGACTTAAATATTCCCAACGTGTTTCGTCCCACTATTTGGACTTAATTATTCCCAACGTGTTTTGTCCCACTATTGGGACTTAATTATGCCCAACGCGTTTTGTCCCATTATTTGGACTTAATTATTCCCAACGTGTTTCGTCCCACTATTGGGACTTAATTATTCCCAACGCGTTTCGTCCCACTATTTGGACTTAATTATTTCCAATGTGTTTCGTCCTACTTTTGGGACTTAATTATCCCCAACGCCTTTCGTCCCGCTATTGGGACTTAATTATCCCCAACACGTTTCGTCCCACTATTGGGACATAATTCTATTACCAGCGTGTTTCGTCCCACTATTGGGACTTAATTATCCCCAAACGCGTTTTGTCCAACTATTGGGACTTAATTGTTCCCAACTGTGTTAATATTTATCCAACCTTGCTGGACTCTTAATAGAGGGATTTTAGTACAGGGGTAGGTAACCTCAGCACTCCATGGTCCCATGAGGCATTACAAGACTGACAGCCACAGACATGACTCCCAGAGCTGGAGGCATGATGGAATTTATAGTTTCACCTCAGTGCCAAGTTTGCCTACCCCTGTCCTAGGTTTCCCGGCTGCCTCACACCTTGCCCAGCCATGTAGTATACAGGTAAAAGCAGCCTCAGCTCAGTTCATTAAGACCACATTCCCAACGCGTTTCGTCCCACTATTGGGACTTAATTATCCCCAAATGCGTTTTGTCCCACTATTGGGACTTAATTATTCCCAACGGTGTTAATATTTATCCAACCTTGCTGGACTCTTAATAGAAGGATTTTAGTACTGGGGTAGGCAAGCTCAGCACTCCATGGTCCCATGAGGCATTACAAGACTGAAAGCCATAGACATGACTCCCAGAGCTGGAGGCATGATGGGATTTACAGTTTTACCTCTGTGCCAAGTTTGCCTACCCCTGTCCTAGTGAAATTCTGAACCATATTCCTCCAGTGCGGACTGAACAACCTAAAGCCGATGCATTTGGTCCGTTACTCCTCACTGTTCAGCCAATCCAAACCCGATCCTTCCGTTTAGCAAGAGGTTTGGCTTTCAGTTTAGGAAGGAAGTTCTAAAAGTGGGGCTGTAGATCAGGTTCTGAAACGTCAGGTACCAAAAAGAAGTATGGGAACTAAAAATAAAAATTCGAATCACCTAAGAGGATGCAGCCTCTGTCCCCCGCCGCCTCTAAGACCGAGAACTGAGCGATCAAAGACGGTTCGTCACAGTAGCACTGAGCTCTGCAATCAAAGAACACTGATCGCTCAGTGCTCGGTCTTCACTGAGCAGAGAGCAGGTGACTGTCAGTTACTGGCTCTCAGCTCTGCCCCTCCAGCGCTTACTGAAGAGCCAGGCTGTAGAGGGGGCAGGAGCGGCTGGCTCAGACTCCCAGAGGTCCACCCGCACAGAAAAAGTCTCTGGAGGCGTGCGGGTGCCATTAATCCTAACAGCACACACTGGAAATCGGAACTGCGCTGCACTTGCAATTCCCCTGCGGACTGCGATTCCAGAAATGGTGTAGGGACCATTTAACTGCTTTACAGATAATTGACCGATCATTCCCTGTACAGATTTTTTTTCTCCAGATATTCTTTGTGTGTACCCAGCTTTATTTAGGCTAGGTTCACATCTGCGCGGGTGGAACCCACTGTTGGTCCACACCTGTATCTGCAGCCGCAGCCACCCGCACAGAAAAACTCACTGGATGCGTGCGGGTGCCATTAATCTTAACTGGAAATCGGAACCGCGCTGCA
>NW_028319224.1:460000-527500 GCF_062004578.1 Staurois parvus | reverse complement strand
CCCAGCTGAGCCCCCCCTTACTTTTCAGGTGGCAGAGCACAAGGGCACAAGCCAGGAGGCAGAGCCAGCCTGGACGGAGAGGTTTGGTCCTCTTATAAATGCTAGGGGTGAGTCAAACACGTCATGGGTTTCTAGGATGGCACCGGTCCAGGAAAACAACCACAGTAGACAGGTGAGGAATCTATACTGGGGGAGGGTCACAACTGGTTGGATAGCAGTGGATGTGTCAGACTCCATATTACAATACAAAGACTGGAACATCCACTTCCAACCAGGGTATTTTAATGGGCAGTTGCTTGGGCTGCATAAAACCTTGTAGTAATGCCTTGAGACAGCAACATGGTAAAACATTTTCTCCATAACTGCAAGGAATCCTGTCCAAGGACACAGCGGAAACCTTCAGGGATTATTATGCTGACCCATATAAACATATGCCGCATTGTACCGACACCCAACTATCCACGCTACCTTTTACGAATCAGGACTTTATCTTCAACCACTTCCTCTGTTTTGGAAGCTCCCATTACCGAATTGGAATTGTCTAAACCCATCAAGAACACCTCTCCTGGCAAAACCCCAGGCCTTGATGGTTCACACTTACATATTACAAACAATTCTTCCCACAGCTCTCCTCATGCTTTGTAGACGCATTGAACTCCCTCCGCCAACTTATGACTCTTTGCCCCTCTGCATTATCGACACATATACCCGTAATCCCAAAAGGAGGGAAAAGACCCTAATAGGTGCCCGAAATATAGGCCCATCTCTCTCTTCAGTTTGGATTTAAAAACTTGTAGTAGGCTGGATATGGCTCTCAGGCCAAAGTTTGGAGACCCATGCCTTAGACCAGGGCTTGAAAAAGCCGCTCGCCCGTTCGCCAAATGCGAGGAGAAATTCCTCTGTGGCGAGCGGCGAGCAGCAAGCACAGATGAAGCATGGAGCGACTGCACCTGCGCTCCAAGCCTCATTGTGAAGCCGAGTTCCGGTTTACAACTTCCGGTTTCCGGCTTCTGCGGCACCGCCGCTGTCAGGAATGGACTTGCCAATAATGGTGGGACTCACCTGCCTTGTGGGCTGCAGTACCAGGGCTGGCCAGCGGGTGCTCTCAGCAATCAGAGACTCACCCCTGCAGTCAGCCAAACACCTGAAGCTGATTGCAGGGGTTGTATTTAAGGAATGGCCAGACTCACAGTCAGGGCCTTGGTGTGTGTTTTTCCATGGGCCCCTGTATCTTGTATCCTGTGTTCCTGTTCCTGTTTCTGCCTGACTTGTTGCCGACCCTGCCTGATCCTGACCTCTGCTGACTTCTCCTGTTTGATCCCTGGCTTGTGACCCTGACCATTCTCTGCCTGACCCTCTGCACTGCGCTGCCCGTAAGTTACTGAACCCAGCTTGTGACCCCGACCACTCTCCCGCCTGTTCCTGGTACTCCGTTTGCTACAGACCCGGCCTGCCTGATGATTCTTGCATTGTATGTATTGTTATCTGTGGGTGGTTTGGTTTGTTTGCACTGTGTTTATGTTTAGTTTTGAACTGCGTTTTCTATTGTATAGTCTTAATAAATCATATTGTTTATACCATATCTGAACCCTGCGTTTCCCTGTGTCAGTCCACACACCTCTGGTCATACCTGAAGCCCTGACAGCCACTGAGGGGACAGGTGCAGGAGAGGTCCGCTCTCCTCCGCTAAGAGGAGGACTCGAGGAGTAAGTACTGTATACATGTCATATCACTATAATGGAGTACAGGGGAGCTGAGATATACATTACTCAGTGGGGTTGGGGGCAGGGGTGGGGTTGGAGGCGGACCTGGGCAAGGTTGGGTGGGGCAACTGGTGGAGAGTAAGGTTTGTGCCTGGCTAGTAGGTCTAGACTTGAAATTTTAAGCCCTGCCTTAGACAAAATAATCATTAGTCCACAGTGCAAGAAGCCAGAAAACATCTGTGGGGTCGAATGACCAACATTTGAGTGCACAATGTTTTGTACTTTTGATCCTACATAGCATGATGCCCACCAAGGGTATCTATAATTCTCAACACTGGACTAATGATGACTGAAAATAATTGACCGGTCTTGTCAATCTCGGTTCTATCTGCACCCATTATATTAGACAACATCAACCTTGGGCAGCTGCGTGATAGGCGTCCTTATCATGTGCTACTAATAAGGGTTCTTTTTCTGACCTTCAATAAGATGCTAAATCTGTGTGTACAAGCTTGGCACTTTCTTCCTCTTGCTACAACGATTTTCTGACAAACTGGACAATCTTTAAGTGAAGAGAATAAAATGCTTCTTGCGGTCAAAGATGATGCTCAGATCAAGTCAGATCCATGTACGGCCACCCTAAGAGCATTACTAAACATATGATTTGTGGCAAGACGAAATTGGGCTGTCTCGACCGTAACAAGATACCATGAAGGAGATTAGGAATTAAAAACAAACCAGAGAATTCCTTAATTCCTTGGAAAAAAAAAAAAAAAGACGTGGTTCATAGCTGACAGATAAGAACCAGAAATGTTACTTGTGGAAGGTTCGGACCACACACAACTGTGTAGGGAAAGGAGTTTCTGGGCCTTTAAATGAAGAGATTTGGTTTTGTCTCCACCATTCGATCATGAGTCCTGTGTGGGAAAACTAAAAGAGTATCTATCAGGTGTCCTAGAGAGACCTCTGTCTTCCATGAAAGCAATGGAAAGTGACATTAATCCCCCCATTCTTTTGTTTTTTAAACAAGCGTGTCATTTTAACAAATTCCAGATCTTCACACGGTTATACCATTATACCCTTCTTCAGACTCTAATTAGGAGTGAAAACATATTTAGAAGTTCAGCTTTAAATGCAATTTGGACATGATAAGAAATTCCCAATATATACAAAGTCAGTAGTAGAAGAAGAAAATAAAACCACCGACCCCTGCTGTAGAATCTAAACATGGCTCTCCTACATTTCAAACAAAAACCCTCAGCAGAGCTCTTAGGTTCTTAAGCCGATAGTTTATCTTTTTTTTAAGTAAACTCACTAGATCAGACCTTCCCCGCTTTACTGACATGGAGGAACCCTTGAAAAACTTTTCTGTCTAAAGAAATCCCTGCTAATAATTATTATTCCTACAGCTCATGGTACGTTAGTGCGATGGTCATTGGGAAGAATTGTCCTTACCTTGGTGATCAGTGGTCAGAATGTCCCTTATATTGGTGGTCAGTGGGAAGAATGTCCCTTACATTGGTGGTCAGTGGGAAGAATGTCCCTTACATTGGTGGTCATTGGGAAGAATGCCCCTTACATTGGTGATCAGTGGTCAGAATGTCCCTTATATTGGTGGTCAGTGGGAAGAATGTCCCTTAAATTGGTGTTCAGCAAGAAGAATGCCCCTTACATTGATGATCATTGGGAAGAATGCCCCTTACATTGGTGATCAGTGGGAAGAATGTCCCTTACATTGGGGGTCAGTGGGAAGAATGTCCCTTACATTGGAGGTCAGTGGGAAGAATGTCCCTTACATTGGTGGTCAGTGGGAAGAATGTCCCTTACATTGGTGGTCAGTAGGAAGAATGCCCCTTACATTGGTGATCAGTGGGAAGAATGTTCCTTACATTGGTGATCAGTGGGAAGAATGTTCCTTACATTGGTGATCAGTGGGAAGAATGCTCCTTACATTGGGGGAGTCAGTGGGAAGAATGCTCCTTACATTGGTGATCAGTGGTAAGAATGCTCCTTACATTGGTGGTCAGTGGGAAGAATGTCCCTTACATTGGTGGTCAGTGGGAAGAATGTCCTTTACATTGGTGATCAGTGGGAAGAATGCTCCTTACATTGGGGGAGTCAGTGGGAAGAATGCTCCTTACATTGGTGATCAGTGGTAAGAATGCTCCTTACATTGGTGGTCAGTGGGAAGAATGTCCCTTACATTGGTGGTCAGTGGGAAGAATGTCCTTTACATTGGTGGTCAGTGGGAAGAATGTCCTTTACATTGGTGGTCAGTGGGAAGAATGTCCCTTACATTGGTGGTCAATGTGAAGATTGTCCTTTACATTGGGGGGTCAGTGGGAAGAATGCCCTTTACATTGGTGGTTAGTGGGAAGAATGCGCCTTACACTGGTGGTCAGCGGGAAGATTGCCTTTTACACTGGTGATAAGCGGGAAGAATGCCCCTTACACCAGTGGTAGGTTGGAAGAATGTCCCTTACATTTATGGTCACTGGGACGATTGCTTCTTACATTGGTAGTCAGTGGAAAGAAAGCTCCTTTTATTGGTGGTCACTTGGAAGAATCCCCCTTGTACAGCTAGCTAAGAAGATCAGTGATATAAGTGAGAACCTATCTGAGAAGCAGAGCTTGTTCCTTGATCAAGAAACTCCTCTGGAGAAACCCTAGAGCTCCATGGAACCCTGGTTGAGAATAGCTGCTCTAGAGTCTCACAGAGCAAGTACCGATGCAATGAGAACTTGAAGAAGTTATGCTTCATGAAACAAAAAATCAAAGCTACATTTTTAGGAACACATTTTTTGGCAATCTGGAACACCTGCTAGGTACAATAACTTTCTCCAGGCTTCGACACTGAACTCATTTTGTTTTTATCTGGAGAATGTCTCCAACTATCTCAGTTCCTACTCTCAGCCCTTGCCTACCCTGTCCCCTCTCCCTTCCAGGCCCTCTCTGCTAGCTTTCACGCCTTTGTTTCTGTTTTATGCGCCTTCTTGATCATCTACTCTATATCTGGATATCTCTTTATATTAACTGCCCTTAATCTAGTGCAAAGTAGGAATCATGAAAAGGCTGGGCACCAATGTGAGCTTACTGGGTTCTACTGCTTTGCACAGTCAGACTTGGGGTTTTTTTTTTTGATCATTCTTTCTCAAATTCTTGTGTTGGTGTTTGAATATTTTGTTGCCAACCCACCTACTGTATGTGCACCTATGTAAGGTATCTTTGCGCTCTTTGTACCTGGAGATCCACTTTAAACGCATCCTTTGAGCACGTCTGGGCTGTCTGAGCCCAGTTCTATTAATGTCCAGGAAGATAAATCAAGTGTACAGCGGGTCACAGGTGATCAGATGAAAAGCCCCAGCCTGAAGCAGTCAGGATTACATGTCTTCGTTATATATGTCTTTGCTTGAAAAACGTGATCTTCCTTCAGATACATTACACAGCCCAACGACAAGTAAAACACAAGACTGATTATTTATGGTCATGTTTAACAAGGAAGACCGCCATCCATCATCAACCTGATACATTGGAGAGCATGCTCACCTTCCTATACTGGAATACAAATAACGTGGTTCAATGATAGGCACACTATTAGATCACCTTGGTGGCTGAAAAATGTTCAGGAAACTAAAAGTTTGAACATATAATCTCATACTTGTTCTTACTTTCTCTTTGAGAGCTGTCAACAAGGGTCCAGCCAATTAAGATTTACTTGTGAATTTAATATATAGCTTCACTTTTATTGGAGTTACACATACTGAGCTCCTATGCCCTCTCTCTCGTTGCACTCTACAAGACTCATACTTACCGCTTATTGGGCTCCATTGTCTTCTCTCTTGCCCCTCTACACGTTTCATACTTGTCTCTTACTGAACTCCAATGTTCTTTCTTATCCCTGCTATCTACCTTTTACTGAGGTCCAATATTGTCTCTCCTCCCCATTACAAAGCTTATACTTACCTGTTTGTGAGCCCCAATGTCTTCTCTCATTCTTCTCTACAAGTCTCACTCTTTTCTCTTACTGAGCTCCATTGTCCTCTCTCATCCCCCTCTACATGTCTTATACTTACCTCTTTCTGAGCTTCATTTTCTTCTCTCATCCCCCTCCTCAGGTCTTATACTTACCTCTTTCTGAGCTCCATTGTCCTTTCTCATCCCCCTCCTCAGGTCTTATACTTACCTCTTTCTGAGCTCCATTGTCCTCTCTCACTTCCCTCTACAGGTCTTATACTTACCTCTTTCCGAGCTCCGTTGTCCTCTCTCATCCCCCTCTACAGGTCTTATACTTACCTCTTTCCGAGCTCCATTGTCCTCTCTCATCCCCCTCTACAGGTCTTATACTTACCTCTTTCTGAGCTCCATTGTCCTCTCTCATCCCCCTCTACATGTCTTATACTTACCTCTTTCTGAGCTCCGTTGTCCTCCCTCATCCCCCTCTACAGGTCTTATACTTACTTCTTTCTGAGCTCCATTGTCCTCCCTCATCCCCCTCTACAGGTCTTATACTTACCTCTTTCTGAGCTCCATTGTCCTCTCTCACTCCCCTCTACAGGTCTTATACTTACCTCTTTCCGAGCTCCATTGTCCTCTCTCATCCCCCTCTACAGGTCTTATACTTACCTCTTTCCGAGCTCCATTGTCCTCTCTCATCCCCCTCTACAGGTCTTATACTTACCTCTTTCTGAGCTCCGTTGTCCTCTCTCATCCCCCTCTACATGTCTTATACTTACCTCTTTCTGAGCTCCGTTGTCCTCCCTCATCCCCCTCTACAGGTCTTATACTTACCTCTTTCTGAGCTCCATTGTCCTCTCTCATCCCCCTCTACAGGTCTTATACTTACCTCTTTCTGAGCTCCATTGTCCTCTCTCACCCCCCTCTACAGGTCTTATACTTACCTCTTTCTGAGCTCCATTGTCCTCTCTCATCCCCCTCTACATGTCTTATACTTACCTCTTTCTGAGCTCCATTGTCCTCTCTCATCCTCCTCTACAGGTCTTATACTTACCTCTTTCTGAGCTCCATTGTCCTCTCTCACCCCCCTCTACAGGTCTTATACTTACCTCTTTCTGAGCTCCATTGTCCTCTCTCCCCCCCCTCTACAGGTCTTATACTTACCTCTTTCTGAGCTCCATTGTCCTCTCTCCCCCCCCTCTACAGGTCTTATACTTACCTCTTTCTGAGCTCCAATGTCATCTCTCATGCCCCTCTATTAGGCTCATACTTACCAGTTATGCTCCATTGTCTTCACTCATCCTCTTCTACAAGCAGGGGCTTATTTACCGCAAGGCAAACAAGGATATTATCTTGGGCTGCATTTTTCAGGGGGGCGGTGCCTAGAAAATGCTAAAAAATTATATACAAGCCAATGGATGTATGAAGCCAAAGTTTTAGTTGCACAAAGTCACAGGTTTTCATGTTGTACCATTACAACCTTGCAACCAATGGCCTCCTAACAGGTAATGACATAACTGGTTGATATGGAGGGCGTCAGGCACCTGCAAAGCATCCTTGTTTGACTTTCCCTTGCCCTTCTGCATCATCACTGGGGTCATATTAGCCAAGTGAGGTAGAGAAACATTGGAATACTAGTCAGTACCAGTGTGCAAAGGTGTGCTTGCTTTGGAAGAATAAGCCACCTTTAATGTTGGGTGTCCTATGTGTGTGGACACTGGTTTAGGGGGAGGATGTTTGGCCCCTAGGTTACTTCCTCTCCTGCCTTCAGGAGAGCCCCTTACCTAGTACTCATTGGTTGGCTTTGGCTGACCATGAGGAGCGAGGTCCACCAGGTGAACCTAAGTGTGTCTTACCCTCCTCAGAAGCCTTGTGCACTTGGTGGGCAGAGGGATTGGGGTCAGGGAAGGGTCCTTCCTTTTTGAGAGGGAAGCAAATGATACACTAAGTGCATTTTTTTTTTTTGTATTTCACATGCACTTTTTTATACACTTTGGTGTTTAGTTTTTGCACACTACACCACAAGCTTGAAAGAAATCAAACAAAAAAAAAAAACCCCTTTTAGTTCACCTGTTCTCTTTGACTCAAGCACTCTCTCTTTAGAAAACAAGAATCTCTTTGGAAAGCCGAGCTTCAGAGCAGTAATTATGCTACCTGGTTTAAAAAACGTTCACATAATAAACTATTGTTTCAGCGTTTAATTACATTTCGACCCTTCGCGGCTGCAGAACGACCAGAACATAAATTCACACTCTTGGTCTGGTCTCGGGGTCTTGATGTAGACTGGTTTGCCAGAATGCTTATGAGCCTTTGCTAGTTGGCGTGTCAAAACCATGCTTAAAAAGAGATTTTTCTTAAACAATTCAGCCCTTCGATGAAGGAACAGACTGATAATGAGAGATATTAATCACTCGAGCTTTGCAGAAGATGACAATTATCTACTCAGTAAATCAATGGGATGTAATTGCAGTATTAATAGCTCATTACACAGACTAATGAGATATGTACAACCATTGTCAGCAGCTGCTAGTTTTATCACCCCCAATATTACAGAGTAGAGGTCAAAACATTACGTTTCTCTTACATCTGAATCCTGTTTCTATAGGGTTTAAAGTCTACCTGTGCTTAAAGTAAGATTATCATCTCCCCACATCCTTGGGCCATGCCGTCTACAAGGCCTTCCGCCCTTCAATGGTTTAGGTTCAGCCCTCAGGTCTTCTAGTCCTGACCACAGCCAAGGCCAGAGCCCTGTGGTTGGGACTTCTTAAAGTAAGCTTATCATCTCCCCACATCCTTGGGCCATGCCGTCTACAAGGCCTTCAGCCCTTCAATGGTTTAGGTTCAGCCCTCAGGTCTTCTAGTCCTGACCACAGCCAAGGCCAGAGCCCTGTGGTTGGGACTTCTTAAAGTAAGCTTATCATCTCCCCACATCCTTGGGCCATGCCGTCTACAAGGCCTTCAGCCCTTCAATGGTTTAGGTTCAGCCCTCAGGTCTTCTAGTCCTGACCACAGCCAAGGCCAGAGCCCTGTGGTTGGGACTTCTTAAAGTAAGCTTATCATCTCCCCACATCCTTGGGCCATGCCGTCTACAAGGCCTTCAGCCCTTCAATGGTTTAGGTTCAGCCCTCAGGTCTTCTAGTCCTGACCACAGCCAAGGCCAGAGCCCTGTGGTTGGGACTTCTTAAAGTAAGCTTATCATCTCCCCACATCCTTGGGCCATGCCGTCTACAAGGCCTTCAGCCCTTCAATGGTTTAGGTTCAGCCCTCAGGTCTTCTAGTCCTGACCACAGCCAAGGCCAGAGCCCTGTGGTTGGGACTTCTTAAAGTAAGCTTATCATCTCCCCACATCCTTGGGCCATGCTGTCTACAAGGCCTTCAGCCCTTCAATGGTTTAGGTTCAGCCCTCAGGTCTTCTAGTCCTGACCACAGCCAAGGCCAGAGCCTTGTGGTTGGGACTTCTGAAGACTTAAAAAAGGAAAAAGGAAGGTTTCAATATCAAGAGGAACTGATACCCCATAGGCAACCTGAGCCCAAGGTCCTTCCTAGACACAAAGGTATGGACATGAAGACAACTGCATAGACGTGCAGGAACCACAGGCTAACTTCACCATACCGGTCTTTCTAGTTTCTTTTTGGTGGACATGGCAAGTTCACTTTAAGTAGTAATATATAGCAGAATGGCATCAATCAAGATGTCTCCTCCAAATGCTAGCAATGCTATGAATAAGGCACTAATGGGTAGAAATGCGTCAGTAGGTGCTGTTTTATGGACTTTGCATTTGAAATAGGTAACATTTGGAGGAGCTATCTTGAGTGCTGCCTTTCTATATGTTTCTGTGCATCCTGGGAGACAGATTGAGGATTGCACCATGGTGGGTCAATTGAGAGTTAAACTGGAGGTTTTGAGCGGTGTGTTCCTGGACTAAGTCCAGGCAACATTTTTCCAATCTTCTATTGTCCAATTTTGTTGAGCCTGTGCGAATTGCAGCCTCCGTTTCCTGTTCTTAGCTGACAGGAGTGACACCTGGTGTGGTCTTCTGCTGCTGTAGCCCATCTACTTTAAGGTTGAACGTGTTGTGCGTTCAGAGATGGTATTCTGCATACCTTGGTTGTAATGAGTGGTTATTTGAGTTACTGTTGACTTTCTATCATCTTGAACCAGTCTGCCCATTCTCCTCTGACCTTTGACATCAATGAGGCATTTTCCTCCACACAGCTGCTGCTCACTGGATATTTTCTCTTTTTCGGACCATTCTCTGTAAACCCTAGAGATGGTTGTGTGTGAAAATCCCAGTAGATCAGCGGTTTTTGAAATACTAAAACCAGCCAGTCTGGCACCAACAACCATATCACATTCAAAGTCACTTAAATTCTCTTTCTTCCCCATTCTGATGCTTGATATGCACTTCAGCAAGTGTTCTTCACCACGTCTAGATGCCTAAATGCATTAAGTTGGTGCCATGTGATTGGCTGATTAGCAATTTGTGTTACCAAGCAATTAAACAGGTGTCCCTAATAAAGTGGCCGCTGAGTGTATAGTAGAATGGCAGCACTCAGGATATTCCCTCTAAAGGTTAGCAATGCTATGAATAGGGCACAGTAGGGGGCTGTTTTATGGACTTTCCATTTGAAATAAGTAACATTTGGAGGAGCTATCTTTAGTTCAACCATTCTGTTATACATTTCGGTGTATCCTGGGAAGACAGATTGAGGCTTTGCACCATGGTGGGTCAATTAAGGGTTGAATGGGAGGTTTTGAGTGATGTATTCCAGAACTGATTCCCTTCAAGGTCTTCCCCAAGCACAAAGGAACTGACATGAGGTCTATTACATATACGCGCAGGAACCACAGGATGACTGCGCCATACCAGCCATTTTAGTTCCTTTTTGGTGAACATGGCTGATGCCCTTTAAGTAGTAATATGTGGCAGAATGGCAGCACTCAAGATATTTCCTCCATATGTTAGCAATCCTACGAATAAGGTACTGTAGGGTGCGGTTTTATGGACTTTGCATCTGAAATAAGCAACATTTGGAGCCGCTATCTTGAGTGCTGCCAATTTTATTATATTAGCCTACAGCACCTGGTATTCCCAGGTGGTCTTCCATCTAGGTACTAACCAGGCCTGACCCTGCTTAGCTACTGAGATCAGATGAGAATGGGTACATTCAGGGTGGTGTGGCTGTAGGAATAGCCTACAGCACCTGGTATTCCCAGGTGGTCTTCCAAGTACTAACCAAGCCTGACCCTGCTTAGCTTCTGAGATCAGATGAGATTGGGTGCATTCAGGGTGGTGTGGCTGTGGGTGTAGCCTACAGCACCTGGCAATCCCAGGCGGTCTTCCAAGTACTAACCAAGCCTGACCCTGCTTAGCTTCTGAGATCAGATGAGATTGGGTGCATTCAGGGTGGTGTGGCTGTAGGAATAGCCTACAGCACCTGGTATTCCCAGGCAGTCTTCCAAGTACTAACCGAGCCTGACCCTGCTTAGCTTCTGAGATCAGATGAGATTGGGTGCATTCAGGGTGGTGTGGCTGTAGGAATAGCCTACAGCACCTGGTATTCCCAGGCAGTCTTCCAAGTACTAACCGAGCCTGACCCTGCTTAGCTTCTGAGATCAGATGAGATTGGGTGCATTCAGGGTGGTGTGGCTGTGGGTGTGGGTGTAGCCTACAGCACCTGGTATTCCCAGGCGGTCTTCCAAGTACTAACCGAGCCTGACCCTGCTTAGCTTCTGAGATCAGAGGAGATTGGGTGCATTCAGGGTGGCGTGGCTGTGGATGTGGATGTAGCCTACAGCACCTGGTATTCTCAGGCAGTCTCCCATCTAAGTACTAGCCAAGCCCAACCCTGCTTAACTTCTGAGATCAGATGAGAATGGATGAATCGGCATAGCCTACAGCACCTGGTAATCCCAGGCAGTCTTCCATCCAAGTACTAACCAAGATTGACTCTGCTTAGCTTCTCAGATCAGACAAGAATGGGTGCATTCAGGGCAGTGCAGCTGTAGGCATAGCCTACAACACCTAGTATTCCCAGGCGGTCTTCCAAGTACTAACCAAGCCTGACCCTGCTTAGCTTCTGAGATCAGATGAGATTGGGTGCATTCAGGGTGGTGTGGCTGTAGGAATAGCCTACAGCACCTGGTATTCCCAGGCAGTCTTCCAAGTACTAACCGAGCCTGACCCTGCTTAGCTTCTGAGATCAGATGAGATTGGGTGCATTCAGGGTGGTGTGGCTGTAGGAATAGCCTACAGCACCTGGTATTCCCAGGCAGTCTTCCAAGTACTAACCGAGCCTGACCCTGCTTAGCTTCTGAGATCAGATGAGATTGGGTGCATTCAGGGTGGTGTGGCTGTGGGTGTGGGTGTAGCCTACAGCACCTGGTATTCCCAGGCGGTCTTCCAAGTACTAACCGAGCCTGACCCTGCTTAGCTTCTGAGATCAGAGGAGATTGGGTGCATTCAGGGTGGCGTGGCTGTGGATGTGGATGTAGCCTACAGCACCTGGTATTCTCAGGCAGTCTCCCATCTAAGTACTAGCCAAGCCCAACCCTGCTTAACTTCTGAGATCAGATGAGAATGGATGAATCGGCATAGCCTACAGCACCTGGTAATCCCAGGCGGTCTTCCATCCAAGTACTAACCAAGATTGACTCTGCTTAGCTTCTCAGATCAGACAAGAATGGGTGCATTCAGGGCAGTGCAGCTGTAGGCATAGCCTACAACACCTAGTATTCCCAGGCGGTCTTCCAAATTCTAACCAAGCCTGACACTGCTTAGCTTCTGAGATCAGATGAGATTGGGTGCATTCAGGGTGGTGTGGCTGTGGGTGTAGCCTACAGCACCTGGTATTCCCAGGTGGTTTCCCATCTAAGTACTAGCCAAGCCTGAACCTGCTTAGCTTCTGAGATCAGACGAGAATGGGTGCATCCAGGGTGGTGAGGCCATGGGCATAGCCTACAACACCTGGTATTCCCAGGCGGTCTTCCATCCAAGTATTAACCAAGCCTAACCCTGCTTAGCCGTAGGCCACACCATCCTGAATGCACCCAATCTCACCTGATCTCAATTTTATTATATGTATCTGTGTATCCTTGGAAAACAGATTGAAACTTTGCACCATTTAGGGTTGAACTTGAGGTTTTGAATGGTGTATCCCTGGACTGAGTCCCTTCAAGTGGTACCTCTAGTCAGGGCTTTTTTTTCTCAGAGAATAGATGCAGGAACCCTTGTCTCCGCCCCTACCCACCTCTGAGCACCGTCCCTTGTTCCAACCCCTACCCATCTCCCAGTACTGCCCCTTTTAGAGAATACAGAACCAAGTATCATATTGTTGTGCTAAGTAATTTGGAGTGTGTTAATGATAACAAGAAAAGCAGTAAAATAGATCCCCTGCCGCCAGCAACAATAGACCCCCCTGGCAATAACAGTTCCCCCAGCAAAAAAAGACCCACCTGGCAATGATAGGTTCCCCAGCAACAATAGATCTCTTGCAGCAACAACAGATCTCTAAACCCTTCGGCAGTCAGCAGGGGTGGACTGACCATTTGGAAACTCGGGCACTGCCCGAGGGCCTGGGGTCAGTAGGGGGCCCCATGAGATGCCCCTGGTACCTTTTTCATAGGCTTTTTTGAGTTTGGGCAAGGACACAGGGGCCCCATAATCCCCTATTGCCCGGGGGCCCCAAGAGTTGTCAGTCCGCCCTTGGCAGTCAATAATTATAGGCCCCCAGAAACATAAGACCCCCTAGCAACAACAGATCCCCCACCAGCAGCAAAAGACCCCCTACTCAAAACTAGATCCTCTCCAGCAACAATAGATCCCGGAACAGCAAGCGTCAATAGACCCTCCAGCACACCTCAGCACCCCTTGCCATTACATACATCCAGTGCTGGAGGTCCCACGTTCCCGCTGAAAAAAATCCCTGCCTCTAGTATTCTACTGTGCCTCCATGTTGCCTCCATGTTACCTTAAATGTGCCTGCAGTTTGCCAGCCAATACCCGACAGAACAGTTATGCTGAGGCTCACACATCAATCAGCACCTCTCTGAACATGACTGCAATGCTGCTTATCCTTGTAACAGTGGACATGGCAGAAAGGGCCAAGCCTAATGATACAGAAGTAGGCGACAGAAAGCAACCAGAGTCTTGTATTGCCAAAAACAATGTATTGCAGAACTTGTAAAACAGTACAACAAGCCCAGCAGGAAAGTTCACCCAACCGGGGTACTTACAACAGTTCAGTGCAGAGTCAGCGGTTCGTGGGTCCAAGTCACCGACAGCATTTGTGGAGGGGAGTGGAGTCCAACCCAAAGGGGAGCTTGTGGAACAAGCAAACGTAGGCCCTACTCTCTCCCTACTCCACTGGAACCTTCCATTCAATCTAGTGCTGACCTTGACAGCTGGGTATCCTGTCCCTACACTAGCCACTTGCATAAAGCGAGCCAAAACTTAAAGTGTTACTAAACCCACAACAGTACAATCAGTCTGTAGATGCAGTAAAGCATGCTTGTTATACTCACTGTGGAACCTAAGGGGTTAATCCTTCACATTGTGTAAAAAGTCTGATTGATCCTGTTTTCTCTGATCCTCCCCTTCTTCTACTGTCCCCAACCCATCTGCTGATAGAACAGAGCCTTGGTGGCAAGCCGGGGGTCCGAGGAGAGCGGATATAGTGAATGCAGGGTCCAGGGAGAGGGGATATAGTGAATATGGGGTCCTGGGAGAGCAGATATAGGGAATGCAGGGTCCGGGGAGAGCGGATATAGTGAATGCGGGGTCCGGGGAGAGCGGATATAGTGAATGCAAGGGTCCAGGGAGAGCGGATATAGTGAATGCAGGATCCGGGGAGAGCAGATATAGTGAATGCAAGGGTCCAGGGAGAGTGGATATAGTGAATGCAGGGTCCGGGGAGAGCGGATATAGTGAATGCGGGGTCCGGGGAGAGCGGATATAGTGAATGCGGGGTCCGGGGAGAGCGGATATAGTGAATGCGTGGTTCGGGGAGACCAGATATAGTGAATGCGGGGTCCGGGGAGAGCGGATACAGTGAATGCGGGGTCTGGGGAGAGCGGATATAGTGAATGCGGGGTCCGGGGAGAGCGGATATAGTGAATGCGGGGTCCTGGGAGAGCGGATATAGTGAATGCGTGGTTCGGGGAGACCAGATATAGTGAATGCGGGGTCCGGGGAGAGCGGATACAGTGAATGCGGGGTCTGGGGAGAGCAGATATAGTGAATGCGGGGTCCGGGGAGAGCGGATATAGGGAATGCGGGGTCCGGGGAGAGCGGATATAGCGAATGCGGGGTCCGGGGAGAGCGGATATAGTGAATGCGGGGTCCGGGGAGAGCAGATATTGGGAATACAGGGTCCGGGGAGAGCGGATATAGTGAATGCGGGGTCCGGGGAGAGCGGATGTAGTGAATGCGGGGTCCGGGGAGAGCAGATGTAGTGAATGCGGGGTCCGGGGAGAGCGGATATAGTGAATGCGGGGTCCGGGGAGAGCGGATATAGTGACTGCGGGGTCCGGGGAGAGCGGATATAGTGAATGCGGGGTCCGGGGAGAGCGGATATAGTGAATGCGGGGTCCGGGGAGAGCGGATATAGTGAATGCGGGGTCCGGGGAGAGCAGATATTGGGAATACAGGGTCCGGGGAGAACGGATATAGTGAATGCGGGGTCCAGGGAGAGAAGATATTGGGAATACAGGGTCCAGGGTTTAGTAACACTTTAATAAAGAAATATAATTGCAGTTCCCTAAAGGCAGGGAATGAGTTTGGTGAATTCAGCAGCAATAATTGTCCCAGCCTCATGTGCAGAATGGGTTTCCCATCAGGCTGGATGTGATTATATGGAGCATGTGCTCAGCGGAAAGGCCAGACGGTCTGTAAGTACAACACAACTACTAGTCAGCAATGGAAAATGAATGCTGCCTGCTAGGACTATGAGGAACCCAGCAGGAAGCCACTTTCAGCGTGATTTGGAACTCTCCAAGAAAATCCTTTTCACGTAACCCTTTATAGGATCGGCACTGCAGCCCTCTCTCCCAGCACGAGACGTCTCCCCGCAGAGGTCCCGGTCTGGATTGGAGGGGTATCCCTGCCTCTCCCCCCCACTCAGGTCCTGGCTGATGTGGGGTTGGCGGAAGGTGCACTTGTGGTTCACGGAATTCCACATCATGGACGCCGGCCAAACCTGCTTTGTCTTTGTTTAGGCAGCATCGCGCAGGCAGCTGCAGCCGGGGAAATTTGGAGCGAAACAAAGGATTTACATTTGCCGAGCGCCTGGAGCGCTCTCGCTGCGCCGTGAAAGCACGTTTAAAAGCCTATGCTTCATAGAAGAAAAAAATTAAATTCTGCTTTATGAACGCACAGATAAAAAAATAAAAATCGCTGAACCGTGATCTCGGGGTGAAGGGAGCTGACCTAGCAGGCTTTTAAGTTGGTGCGTGAGTTTGTGAAACGGCTGCAAATAATTTGATGGGGAAAAAATGGCAACATTTGGGAATCCAGATACAGCGTCTCAGACTGAAAATATCATTCCTGAACACTGAAAGAGATGATGGAAGATTAGAGACTGGGACTTAGGCACAGTTAGGCACCAGCTGTCTTAATGGATGGGCACCTCTGGGCACTGCACATGGGCCCAAGGTGCATGGGGGCTCCATGGTAATCTTGCATTATTTCACACTGGCCAACTGTCCCGGATTTTCTGGGACTGGCACGCTTTTTACTAAGCTGTTCTGGGCTGGCCCAGGAAGCGTCCCAGAACCTGTACTGTGCCCTCCTGATCCCAGTATTATGCCCTCCTGACTCCCCCTGTATTGTGCCCTCATGATCCCAGTATTGTGCCCTCCTGATCCCAGTTTTGTGCCCTCCTGACTCCCCCTGTACTCTGCCCTCCTGATCCCAGTATTGTGCCCTCCTGATCCCAGTATTGTGCCCTCCTGATCCCAGTATTGTGCCCCCTTACCCCCTCCCTGTACTGTGCCCTCCTGATCCCAGTATTGTGCCCTCCTTACACCCCCCCCCATACTGTGCCGTCCTGATCCCAGTATTGTGCCCTCCTTACCCCCCCCCCCCGTACTGTGCCCTCCTGATCCGAGTATTGTGCCTTCCTGTCTCCCCCTGTACTGTGCCCTCCTGATCCCAGTATTGTGCCCCCCTTACCGCCTCCCTGTACTGTGCCCTCCTGATCCCAGTATTGTGCCCTCCTTACACCCCCCCCCCCATACTGTGCCATCCTGATCCCAGTATTGTGCCCTCCTTACCCCCCCCCCCCCCCCCCGTACTGTGCCCTCCTGATCCGAGTATTGTGCCCTCCTGATCCCAGTATTGTGCCCTCCTGATCCCAGTATTGTGCCCTCCTGATCCCAGTACTGTGCCCTCCTGATCCCAGTATTGTGCCCTCCTGATCCCAGTACTGTGCCCTCCTGATCCCTGTACTGTGCACTCCTGATCCCAGTATTGTGTCCTCCTGATCCCAGTATTTTCCCTCCTGTCTCCCCCTGTACTGTGCCCTCCTGATCCCCCTGTACTGTGCCCTCTTAATCCCAGTACTGTGCCCTCCTGACTCCCCCTGTACTGTGCCCTCCTGACTCCCTCTGTACTGTGCCCTCCTGTCTCCCCCTGTACTGTGCCCTCCTGATCCCCCTGTACTGTGCCCTCTTAATCCCAGTATTGTGCCCTCCTGATCCATGTACTGTGCCCTCCTGATCCCTGTACTGTGCCCTCCTGATCCCTGTACTGTGCCCTCCTGATCCCTGTACTGTGCCCTCCTGATCCCTGTACTGTGCCCTCCTGACTCCCCCTGTACTGTGCCCTCCTGACTCCCCCTGTACTGTGCCCTCTTAATCCCAGTATTGTGCCCTCCTGACTCCCCCTGTACTGTGCCCTCCTGATCCCATTATCGTGCCTTTCTGACTCCCCCTGTACTGTGCCCTTTTGCCTTCCCTTCCCCCGTAGTGTGTCTGATAAGTGTTTGATTTATAGCATGTTTCTTATTGCTTAAAATCAATTTTATTGAAAGTTATAATAAATATATATTTATTTCTATCAACTACTTATACTTTAATTCACGAGATTAGGTGCGTAATTTGGGGCAGGCTGGTAGGGGCCCTGTTGCACTGCTTTGCCCAGGGGCCCATTTAGACGACCCTGACCAGGAAGGTAGGACGGGGAGCGCATATGTTCCCGCACGTCACGTGTAGGGTGGGCCATTCATTGCAGCAGGCTGTCCTCTGTGCGCAAGTTATGCAAAAGCAGTCCCTGGCCCTTTCGCAAAATTGTGCTGCAGCACCATGAGGATGCATGGGAGTGCCAGTAAGAATTAATGGCACCACCACGTGTCTGTTAAAGGGCACAATTGTTTTTGCATGCTTTCAACATGCACAGAATGTGTGCAAAGCCTTAGAGACACTGTCAACGGCATACACAGAAATGCGCTGCCCTTTAGTATACACGCTGCCATGCCATTATTTCTCAATGGAGCCGAGGGCTGTGGATAAGGGGGTACCATCAGTCCTTATGAATGGCTGGCAGCTGGGTGAACCGGATGTGGGCAGGGAGGGTGATCGGCACTGTGGGTGAGGGGGAGCAGCAATTACTGGAACCGATCCCCTGTATGGCTCTCTCTGCAGCAGCTGAAAGCCGGCTTCTTCTCCTCTCCCTCCCGCTGGCTTTCAGCTGCTGCATAGAAATCCATACAGGGGATCAGTTCCGGTAACTGTCCCTCATCGCCACACCCATTGCCCTCCCTGTGCTCCAAAAGTTTCCCCCTGCTGCCCAGGCCCCCACCGTTGCAGTGCTGCCGGCTTCCCTCCTCCCCTTCCCACCGGCAGCTGCAAACACAATAGGATCCTTCAGGACGGAGAGTATAGGAAAGGTCCGGTAAAGACATCATATTTACCAGCCCCTGCCTTTGCTGAATGAACATGAGTGATTAGTACTGATCACCTATGGTGTTCATTCATAACCGAAGCATAGTAAACTATGTTTTTATTAAGGGGGGGAGGGACTGTCAGGATGGCTGTATGGGGTCCCGTTGTTTCTAACAGGAGCCCTGATGGTGCTCCCACGCCTCTGCTAACATGCGCATCTCCTCAAGCACCAAAATGCATGGTGCCACAGCACCCTCAGGATCGCCCCACCAGGAGATGAGAAACATTGGTTGGATAGGAGCACAATAATCTGGCAAACAGGAAGGGCAGAGACATGGTTAGACCAGAAAGTTCATAGTAGGAGCAAAGAGTTCAAGGTCCACCAGAAACAAAGTAAGGTTGTCCATGGAATCAGGCAGGGAGATGGCCTGCATCTCGGGTGGCACGGTGAGAAGAGACTCAGTCAGCCACCACAGTGGTTCAGATCTAGATCCTGAAATAGGGGAATGGGTGCAAATCTTAAATGCTGTGACCAGGGCAATTTGCATTTTGTATTGACACAAATCGCACCACAAAGTATTGGTTTCCGGTATTGGGAGCATTTTCATGAGTACTCGGTAAATACTCGGTATCGGCGCTGATACAGATCCCGGTATCGGTATCAGTAAATCCCTACTAGTTTCCTTTGACTTCCCTTCCAGCTGTATTGCTGCTTTGGATAAGCGCCACCTACATTGGATAAAATAGACTGCACCTGCCTACAAAATCCTATATTATGGAGGAAGCAACAATAGGAATAAGAACTCCCCACATGGGTGGAGATGCCCAAGGACACAGGTTGAACATAAAGGTAGGACCTATCATAGTGGGCTTTACAGCTAACCTCCTCAAGAGGACAATGTATAATTGAGACCATCATACCGGTATCGGTCACAGTACATCCCTACTAGTTTCCTTCCAGCTGTATTGCTGCTTTGAATAAGCACCACCTACATTGGATATAATAGACTGCACCTGCCTACAAAATCCTATATTATGGAGGAAGCAACAAGAGGAATAAGAACTCTCCACGTAGGTGGAGATGCCCAAGGACACAGGTTGAACATAGACGGTTACCATTTTGGAGTTTTCCGCTCAGATCAATGGGGCCGCACCTCAACTGTAAGCCAAACACTTGCCTCACAGTTGCAATTTGGACCATGGGGACCCTCGTTTTCACTAACAAGACTGACCCTTAAGAGACCCACCAAGAAGAGACTCAGCCAGACACCACAGTGGTTCAGATCTAGATCCTGACATAGTGGAATGGATGAAAATCTTAAATGATGTGACCATGGAGGACCACACAGTGTTTACCATTTTGGTGTTTTCCGTTCAGATCAATGGGGCCGCACCTCAACTGTGAGCCAAACACTTGCCTCACAGTTGCAATTTGGACCATGGAGACCCACGTTTTCACTAACAAGACTGACCCTTAAGAAACCCACCAAGAAGAGACTCAGCCAGACACCACAGTGGTTCAGATCTAGATCCTGACATAGTGGAATGGATGAAAATCTTAAATGATGTGACCATGGAGGACCACACAGTGTTTACCATTTTGGTGTTTTCCGCTCAGATCAATGGGGCCGCACCTCAACTGTATGCCAAACACTTGCCTCACAGTTGCAATTTGGACCATGGGGACCCTCGTTTTCACCAACAAGACTGACCCTTAAGAGACCCACCAAGAAGAGACTCAGCCAGACACCACAGTGGTTCAGATCTAGATCCTGACATAGTGGAATGGATGAAAATCTTAAATGATGTGACCATGGAGGACCACACAGTGTTTACCATTTTGGTGTTTTCCGTTCAGATCAATGGGGCCGCACCTCAACTGTGAGCCAAACACTTGCCTCACAGTTGCAATGTGGACCATGGAGGCCCTCGTTTTCACTAACAAGACTGACCCTTAAGAAACCCACCAGGCTTAGACTTGTTGGGTGGCACATAGGGATTCTGGCTCATTCATTGCTACATAGGATATATAGCGCCAACAATATACGCAGCGCTTTACAATATTTATGGAGACAGTACAATTACAATACAGTTAAATACAGAAGCAATTGGAGGGCCCTGCTCATGGAGCTTGCAATCTAAAGGATTTAAGGCCCTGGAAGGCTGGTAACGAATGAATTTTCATTCCCCGACATTAAGACTTCTGTTGGAGATACAACAGCATGTACTATATAGTATTGTGTGTTAATATCACTTGACCAATAGATGGCACTGTACACTAAGGTTACCAGTTGTGCATATCTGAAAACTTGTTGGTTCTCTCTCTTCTTCTCTCTCTCTTCAAAACCAAGATGTCTGCTGTTACACATTACTGAAATGTTCTGTATGTTTGCAACTTAAGCCACACAAGTAAACCAAGTTCTGCCTCATCACAAGCTACTAGTGTCTTCTCTAACACATAACCAACAACTTCCATATTATGTTTTATATTCCCCATGGTTCCTACAATACAGAACAGACCCCACCAAAATCCTATGGTACTACCACCTTGAAAATTAAATTTTTTTCATTAATTTTGGACCAGTTTTCCTTTGCTAACATATAAAAAAAAATCAGAAGATATTGATTGACATTTAACACCACATGAAGGTCTGAAAAAAAAATTATATATTTAAATTTAAAAAAAACTTCACTATAAAAAAACTTAAATTAAAAGATACTATAAATAAAATCAAATCAAATTAAATTAAAATAAATTAAATTGAATCAAATTAAATTAAATTAAAATAAGATGTTTAGCGTTTTCTTACTTTATCCAAAACTAAATAAGAAAATGTTGGCATTAAATTTTGTGCTCTAAAAATGTAGGCACACCTACCCACCTATGTCCTATCAACGGTCAAGATTTAAAAAAAAAAAAATTGGTAAAAAAGGCATGCATCCATCCATTAGCTATCAGCAGATAGGACTAGGCCCAGGCCTACGCCGTATGGCGATCGGAAGAAACATTTTTCATATCTCTATTGGGCACGCCATTGCTAGGTTCACACATTGTCTCAACATGCAAGATTTAAGTGCAATTTCATATAATGTTCAAACAGTGTGACTTTAATAAAGTCCAAGGGTTACTTCACAGCCATTACCACCCAGCCCGAGGCGGTGAGAATGTAAAAGACGGCTCCCCATATGCTGAATAATGGAGCTTCTTTATTACAGAAGAAAAAAAAATCAGCTTCCTATTAAAAGCGAGTGTTCTAGGGGTCTCCGGTGGAGGCTGCTGAGGCAGAACACATCTATTGCTGTCAGTGATTGCTGCGGGGAACGCTCCCCAGGAAGGCTGGATGTTAATAGGTGTGAGGACAACAGATGCACTTGTCTGCTTGATGTTGTTGGTGAGAAGGAACTGAAAGGACGAGTTGAACGTTGAATCGCCCGCTCTAGTCCAAAGTGTCCTCGCCGCCTGGCTTCACCGCTGATTCCTACTAATTAAAGCTTTTACACTCTACGTTGGCTGCCAAGGCCATCCCGGTCTATTATCCAGGTACACTCCTCCAAATGATGTCTATCCAGAAACAGAAATAACATGTCCTACTTACATCCTTTTCTACAGCCACTTCTGTCTGCAGTGCTATTAACATGTTCTCTGCTTGAACTTTAGGGGGACCATTGGGTGCCGTCATTGCTTAACCATTTGTCTACCATTTGTCTACCAAGGTACTTTTTTTTAAACATTATTGAATGAAAAGTTGAAACCAACATACACCCCCCCTCCAAAAAAACCCATACATTTTCTAAATACGTTTATATAATAATAATAATAATCCTAATAACCCAAAGCAACCAATTTCAACCAGGGTTCCTCTAGACCAGTGGTTCTCAACCTTCCTAATGCCGTGACCCTTTAGCCACCTCCCGTCCGGCTGTTGTATATAAACGGCTGGACGGTGGCACTGCAGTGTCGGGTGGCCGTCTATAAACGGCCTCCCCGCACCCTGCTTGTGCGCGCTCCCTGGGATCCGGTGCCCGCTGTGTCCTCCGGACACAGTGAAACACCGATCGTCGGACGGGTCCTCTGTACGAGGTCCCGATCATGTGATCACTGATTGGCCAATCAGTGATCACATGCAGAGTAGTAAGCAAGATGTCACTTCTGACATCATTGCTTACTATGTGTGAAATCTGTGAATGATCACAGAGATCACATGGTACAGGGCTATTCACAAAAGCCTTGTACCATGTGACAAGCTGTGACCAATCACAGCTCACTCAGTACTTCTCAATGAGTGCAAGAATGCACACAGAGAGAAAGAGAAATGATTGCTTTTACATACTATATGGGTGTAAAAGCAATCAGTGTAAAAAAGGGTGACAGTATGTAAAAAAAAAATAATAATAATATAAAAAAATAAAATAAAAATGTAAAAAAAAATGTTTAAAAATTATAATTTTTGCTTATAAACTAATTTGGATTTTTTTTTTTTTACTAAGAAGATAACGGAATAAATTTTGGCTAAGATTTATGATGAAATATTATTTATTTGCAAAATTTTATTAAAAAAAAACACTTTTTTTCCAAATTTTTGGACATTTCATTTACATAGCAAAAAAAATACAAATCCCAGCGGTGAATAAATACCACCAAAATAAAGCTTTATCTGTCTCAAAAAAATGGTAAAAAATTAATTTGGGTACAGTGTTGCATGACCGTGCAATTGTCATTCAAAGTGTGATAGCGCTAAAAGCTGAAAATTGCCCTGGTCAGGAAGGGGGTGAAAGTGTCCGGAGTGGAAGGGGGTGAAAGTGTCCGGAGTGGAAGGGGGTGAAAGTGTCCGGACTGGAAGGGGGTGAAAGTGTCCGGACTGGAAGGGGGTGAAAGTGTCCGGACTGGAAGGGGGTGAAAGTGTCCGGACTGGAAGGGGGTGAAAGTGTCCGGTCTGGAAGGGGGTGAAAGTGTCCGGAGTGGAAGGGGGTGAAAGTGTCCGGACTGGAAGGGGGTGAAAGTGTCCGGAGTGGAAGGGGGTGAAAGTGTCCGGACTGGAAGGGGGTGAAAGTGTCCGGACTGGAAGGGGGTGAAAGTGTCCGGTCTGGAAGGGGGTGAAAGTGTCCGGAGTGGAAGGGGGTGAAAGTGTCCGGACTGGAAGGGGGTGAAAGTGTCCGGTCTGGAAGTGGTTAATACAGTTCCTCATGTTGTGGTGACCCCCAACCATAAAATTATTAACCCAGTAATTATAATTCATGAGTGTTGTTTTACCTCCAATACTGCTGCTTTCAACACAGCAGCTGCTTTCTACACAGTAGCTGCTCTTTACACATCGGAAATATGTGTTTTCTGATGGTCTTAGGGGACCCCTGTGAAAGGGTCGTTCAACCCCCAAAGGGGTCGCGACCCAAAGGTTGAGAACCACTGCTCTAGACTTTGCTAGAAGATCCTAGAGCTCTGGCTGACTGACCTCTCACTTAATGGTGCCGGCATAGTTCCAGGCCCAATGCCACTTGGCAGAGTCAAGCGGCATGACACCATTTTTTTTTGGCTGTCTGTAAGGGTGACCTTCTGTCCACCACTGTAGAGGGGAGAATTCTTCCCAATGCCCACAAATGTAAGGTGTAGGCAGGTGCCTACAAGTTGTTAGAGATTTCAGGCTGCTCAGGTGGAGAAGGGTTAATGCTGGGTCTGCCGGTTTCCCAGGCTTTTTCTGGGTCTGCACTCCACCCTGTGGTACATATAAAATCACCGGCCATTTTATTAGGTCCACCTGTTCAATTGCTTGGTAACACAAATTGCTAATCAGCCAATCACACGGCAGCGACTCAAAGCATTTAGGCATCTAGACGTGGTGAAGAAGACTTGCTGAAGTTCAAAACGAGCATTAGAATGGGGAAGAAAGGGGATTTAAATGACTTTGAATGTGGCATGGTTGTTGGTGACAGATGGGCTGGTTTGAAGTATTTCAAAAACTGCTGATCTACTGGGATTTTCACGCACAACCCTCCCTAGGGTTTACAGAGAATGGTCCAAAAAAGAGAAAATCAGTGAGTGGCAGTTGTGTGGACTGGTTCCAGATGATAGAAAGGCAACAGTAACTCTAATAACCACTCGTTACATCCAAGATATACAGAATACCATCTCTGAACGCACAACACATCTAACCTTGAAGCAGATGGGCTACAGCAGCAGAAGACCACACCAGGTGCCACTTCTGTCAGCTAAGAACAGGAGACAGCGGCTACAATTCTCACAGGATCACCAAATTTGGAAAATAGAAGATTGGAAAAACGTTGCCTGGTCTGATGAGTCTGGATTTCAGCTGCGACATTCAGATGGTAGGGTCAGAATTTTAAATATATTCTTTCAATATAAAATATGAAAGGATGGATTGATTCCTGCTATGTATCAACGCTTCAGGCTGGTGGTGGTGGTTCAATGCTGTGGGGGATATTTTCTTGGTACTAGCAAGTTGTACCTAATAAAGTGGCCAATAGGTGTAAACAGAGGGAAAACTGGAACCAGGGGTGGGCGGAGCTGGGAGGACAACATGGGAACACGTTAAAGGGTCCACGCCAGGGGCGGACTGACAACTCATGGGGCCCCCGGGAAACAGGGGATCATGGGGCCCCTGTGTCCTCGCCCACACTCAAACTACACCCAAAAAAGCCTATGAAAGGTACCAGGGGCATCCCTACTGACCCCGGGCTCTCGGGCAGTGCCCTAGTGCCCAAATGGTCAGTCCACCCCTTGGTCCACCCAGAAAGATGTAACCAGCGGTATTCAGCAAAGTGCTTCCTCAAAGGAGCCTACCGGTGATGGACTCTACCAGTAGTGGACGTCTACCTATTGGGGTATGCCTGGACAGCCTAGCGACTTTGGGGCTTTGTGACTATTTGTTGCAGCCTTCAAGTAAAGTTTCTTGAACTGTTTAAAATCCCGGTTTGAAGTTACTCAAAAGGGATGTATTGCAGTAGTGGAGTATCAGAAGAACAGGGCCTGTATGCATACACACGGGGTGAAGTGGGGAACGTATTGTTACTAAGAGCAATGAACACAATGGAATGCATTGACAGCCAGACATTGGGAGTACAGTGTCGGCAGGGTGACAGATCTCATGCATAGGGATGAAGGAAGTGGTCCGCTGCCTCCCTCTTGGGGTGGTACCCCAGTAACTAGGAATGAACCCGTGTGGTGGAGACCCTAGGGACTTAGCTGCGGGTACAGAAGGAATCAAGGAATCAAGCTGTGCAAGCAAGTGGGTTTTCATAAGTATTTGAAGAACCACAAGCCATCACTAGGGATGAGCTGGACTGATACAATGGGACATTGCTCCATGGTGTCTCATTCAAAATGTCGTATTCCAAATGGCCGCGCATATCATGAGACGGTGTGGTGCATACATTCAAGCTGCTGGTTATGGTACAAGTGCAGCGAAGTGTGCGGCTCGCTTCTAATTAAGGGTGCTGCCTTAATGTCGAAGTCACACGACCGCGGCCCCGCCTGGTCCCAGGCATTAGCAAGCGCACACGCCAGAGTCAGGAGGAGTAAACGGGAGAGTAAAAGCCCCGTTTGCATGGGCCAGGTGGCCCCCGCCCACAAAGAGGAATTAGTTTCCATTGATAGACATAGGTTTTAGTAAGGGTTCTCTGAGACCTGAAAATTATTTTATGAGTTCCTGTGGTGTAAAAAGGTTGAGTAAGGCCTAAATAAGGCATTGTCAACCAAGTCTCCTCCAGAGCTTGCTAGAGGTTCCTTGAGCTATGGTTGATTGACCTCTCATTTGATGATGCCGGCATAGAAACAGGACCAACGCCACTTAGCAGAGCCAGCAACAAAGATCTTTTTAGCTGCCTGTACAGGTGACATTGAGGTTCCCAAAGGGGAACATTATCCCTACTGAGACACAGTGTAGGGAATTTGTGCCATTTACAGCTATTAGTTTTAATATGAGTTCCCTGAGACCTTAAAATTATTATAGGGGTTCCTCTGGCAAAAAAAGTAAGGTTACTCTACAGACGGAGACCCAAATTTAGATATAACTGTCTAAAGCAGACCTGGCATCAATGGTCCTACTTACTGCTGGGACCCCCACCTCCCCATGTAAAAACACCACATTGCACATGAAGAACTCACATATTAGGAGAGAAGGTTAAAAATATACTTACACCTCAGTTTTGCCTGCGGCATCTAGGTCAGGGTGATGTCACTGGGCCTTTCGGTGAGATCATAAGAAAGATACATCACACAAGAGAACACTTCACAAAGTGAAGGAGCTTCTTCTTGTGAGATCTGGGATCCTCATCTTTCCCAGCATCTTCCTGCAGCACCCAGTGATGTCACCTAGCCTAGGCACCATGGATGGAAGCTGGGGTATGAGGTAAGGTTTTTTTTCTCTATTCTCCTAATACGTTGGGGTTTTTTTGTGTCAATGTGGTGTTTTTACATGGGGAGGCAAGGGTCTAAACCAGTGGTCTTCAAACTGAGACCCGGGGGCCAGATGCGGCTCTTTGTTAGATTTTATTTGGCCCTTGGGGCACTATTTAATCCACTAACACCAAAAGTGAGGCACAATTCCTTCCAATAACACTAATGAAGGGACACAATTCCTCACAATGACACAATCAGTCGCGGTAATATGATATCTCTCTCTGGAGTCTATACCTCTCCTAATACAAGAGAGGATTTTGCTCGCTTTAGAACCCGCAGCTTGACATTGCTGCCATTATTAAGCTTGTGATCTACCAGAACCCCCAGATCCTTCTCCACCATTGACCTCCCCAGATCCTTCTCCACCATTGACCCCCCAGATCCTACTCCACCATTGAACCCCCCAGTTGTCCCCCCCCCTAGTATGTATGATGCATGCATATTCTTAGCCCCCAAGTGCAGAACCTTACATTTATCAACATTAACCCTCATTGGCCCCATAGTCCCCCAATTACACAGAGCATTGAGGTTGGCTTGTAAGTTGGAGACATCCTGTAAGGACGCTATTCCACGGCACAGCTTGGTGTCATCTGCAAAGACTTCTCCACCATTGACCCCCCCCAGATCCTTCTCCACCACTGACCCCCCCAGATCCTTCTCCAACATTGACACCCCCAGATCCTTCACCATTGACCCCCCCACATCCTTCTCGACCATTGACCCCCCCAGATCCTTCTCCACCATTGACCCCCCCCAGATCCTTCTCCAACATTGACACCCCCAGATCCTTTTCCAATATTGACACCCCCAGATCCTTCTCCACCATTGACCCCCCCCCCAAGATCCTTCTCCAGCATTGACCCCCCCAGATCCTTCTCCACCATTGACCCCCCCCAGTTGTACCCCCCCCTAGTATGTATGATGCATATTCTTAGCCCCCAAGTGCAGAGCCTTACATTTATCAACATTAAACCTCATTGGCCCCATAGTCCCCCAATTACAAAGAGCATTGAGGTCGGCTTGTAAGTTGGAGACATCCTGTAAGGATGTTATTCCACGGCACAGCTTGGTGTCATCTGCAAAGACGTCTCCACCATTGACCCCCCCCAGATCCTTCTCCACCATTGACCCCCCCAGATCCTTCTCCACCATTGACCCCCCCAGATCCTTCTCTACCATTTGCCCCTCCCCAGAACCTATCTCCACTCTTGCCCCCCCCCCCAGTTTTCCCCCCCCAGTATGTATGATGCATATTCTTAGCCCCCAAGTGCAGAACCTTACATTTATCAACATTAATCCTCATTGGCCCCATAGTCCCCCAATCACACAGAGCATTGAGGTCGGCTTGTAAGTTGGAGACATCCTGTAAGGGCCTTATTCCCCGGCACAGCTTGGTGTCCTCTGCAAAGACTTCTCCACCATTGACCCCCCCCCAGATCCTTCTCCACCATTGACCCCCCCAGATCCTTCTCCAACATTGACACCCCCAGATCCTTCTCCACCATTGACCCCCCCCCAGTTCCTTCTCCACCATTGATCCCCTCAGATCCTTCTCCACCACTGACCCCCCCCCCGTTGTCCCCCCCCCAGTATGTATGATGCATGCATATTCTTAGCCCCCAAGTGCAGAACCTTACATTTATCAACATTAAACCTCATTGGCCACATAGTTACCCAATTACACAGAGCATTGAGGTCGGCTTGTAAGTTGGAGACATCCTGTAAGGACGTTATTCCCCGGCACAGCTTGGTGTCATCTGCAAAGACTTCTCCACCATTGACCCCCCCCCCAGACCCTTCTCCTTCATTGACCCCCCCCAGATCCTTCTCCACCATTGACCCCCCCCAGATCCTTCTCCACCATTACCCCCCCAGTTGTCCCCCCCTAGTATGTATGATGCATATTCTTAGCCCCCAAGTGCAGAGCCTTACATTTATCACCATTAGCCCTCATTGGCCCCATAGTCCCCCAATTACACAGAGCATTGAGGTCGGCTTGTAAGTTGGAGGCATCCTGTAAGGACGTTATTCCCCGGCACAGCTTGGTGTCATCTGCAAAGACTGAGATGGGATTTATAATCCCAGACCCCATATTGTTTATAAATATATTCAAAAGTAAACATTTTGTGCGCTGTGGTTTACCCGCACACCGGGAGTAGCGCAGTGCACCTGCCGCTTTCTTGTGGGTTAGTTGTGCTTTGCCACAGACTTCTATTACATCTTGTTGGCATGGTTCACGTCGGAAAGTGCACCAAAACTCCTGCAATTAGTTTGAGCCACCCTACATTCACTTTGAGGTGGAGTGCCACATCAGAGAGCTACAAGGGCCACAGGTTGAGCACCCCTTGCCCTAGGCATAGATGTTGGAGTAAGCTGGATGTGACAATTTTATACAAAGGCTACGTTCAACTTTTCAATAAAATTTCCCAGGCATTCAAAAGTCTCATATTAGAATAAAAATCGATGTAAAGCTTTTTTTAAAAAGCTAATTTTAAATGTAATTCCAGTAGATCTTTCTCGGCCTCTACCAAATCTGTCAGGAAAACTATTAGTGTGAACGAGCCCCCCTATCCTGCCAAGTTGATAGGACTTGTTATAGAGTGGGACCTCGACAAGAATGAGAACTCTGCTGGGTTCAAAACACATGCGTGCGCAGTGTCCTCTCCAGGGCCATCTTCATAACATCATGGGCCCCTGGGCAATAAAATGTACTGGGGCCCCTACCAGCCTGCACCAATTTATGCACTTACTCTCAAGATTTAAAGTATAAATAGTTGACAGAATTAAAAATATGTATTAGTACTTTCAATCAAATAAAAAAGCATACAGTTGATCAAAGACTAATCAACACAAAGGGCACAGTATGGGGGAGTCAGGAGGACACAGTACAGGGGGAATCAGGAGGGCACAGTACAGGGGGAATCAGGAAGGCACAGTACAGGGGGGAATCAGGAGGGCACAGTACAGGGGTGGTCAGGAGGGCACAGTACAGGGGGAATCAGGAAGGCACAGTACAGGGGGGAATCAGGAAGGCACAGTACAGGGGGAGTCAGGAGGGCACAGTACAGGGGGAGTCAGGAGGGCACAGTACAGGGGGAGGCAGGAGGGCACAGTACAGGGGGAGTCAGGAGGGCACAGTACAGGGGGGAATCAGGAGAGCACAGTAAAGGGAGAATCAGGAAGGTACAGTAAAGGAGGTTCAGGAGGGCACAGAACAGGGGGTGTCAGGAGGGCACAGTGCTGGGATCAGGAGGGCACAGTACAGGGGGGTGTCAGGAGGGCAGAATACTGGGATAAAGAGGGCACAGTACAGGGGGAGGCAGAAGGGCACAATACAGAGATCAGGAGGGCACAGTACAGGGGGAGTCAGAAGGGCACAATACTGAGATCAGGAGGGCACAGTACAGGGGGAGTCAGGAGGGCAGAATACTGGGATTAGGAGGGCACAGTATAGGGGAGTCAAGAGGGCACAATACAGGGGGGTGTCAGGAGGGCAGAATACTGGGATAAAGAGGGCACAGTACAGGGGGAGGCAGAAGGGCACAATACAGAGATCAGGAGGGCACAGTACAGGGGGAGTCAGAAGGGCACAATACTGAGATCAGGAGGGCACAGTACAGGGGGAGTCAGGAGGGCAGAATACTGGGATTAGGAGGGCACAGTATAGGGGAGTCAAGAGGGCACAATACTGGGATCAGGAGGGCACAGTACGGGGGGGGGGGGGGGTCAGGAGGGCACAGCACTGGGATCAGGAGGGCAAAGTACAGGGGGAGGCAGAAGGGCACAATACTGGGATCAGGAAGGCACAGTACAGGAGAAGTCAGAAGGGCACAATACTGGGATCAGGAGGGCACAATACTAAGATCAGGAGGGCACAGTACAGGGGGAGTCAGGAGGGCACAGTACTGGGATCAGGAGGGCACAGTACAGGGGATAAGGAGGGCACAGTACAGGAGTCAGGAGGGCACAATACTGGGATCAGGAGGGCACAGTACAGGGGATCAGGAGGGCACAGTACAGGAGTCAGGAGGGCACAAAACTGGGATCAGGAGGGCACAGTACAGGGGGAGTCAGGAGGGCACAATACTAGAAGCAGGAGGGCACAGTACAGAGAGAGTCTGGAGGGTACAATACTGGGATCAGGAAGGCATAGTACAGGTTCTGAGATGCTGCCCAAACCATCCTGGGACAGCTTTGTAAAACAATGCGACTGTCCCAGAAAATCCGGGACAGCTGGCAAGTATAATGCAATGTAAGATTATCATGGGGTCCATATGCACCTGTGGCCCCTGGGCAGTGCCCATGCATTAAGACAGCCCTGATACTCTCTCTCCATTGCAGAAGTAGCTGACCTTAGAGCTGCCCAAGGTGCACAGCCAACTTACAGCATGTCCCGGCATCTACGCAGAATGGGGAGGGTCACTTACACTAGGAGATTGTCTGACAGGCTTGGCTGGGCATGGTCTACAGCTATGACATTTTAAAAAGATGCACAGCGCTTTTTCATCTACTGGGGATGCTCATGTGCATGAGAGTTTATCATTTAAAGTCAAAATTGGCCTTTAATACAGCAGAGGCAGCCAATAAATCCTTCCTCTTATCTCCAATGCACTAGGACCTGGAAGGAGCCTGCCAAAAGTCCATAGTTGGAGGCACTCTGCCAAGCCTGATTACCCCCTGATGGAGCAGGCCTGGCAGGGCTGTTTTAACAGTTCTGATTGAAGCTGGTTTCCCGCTGTCATCTGTGCTCCTTTATCATTATCAGCGTCACAGCTTCCCACCAGTGAGATAAGAAGAAAAGAAATAAATAAGGAAAAATCAAAAGCTGTGTCATAAATTCCGAATGAAGATGGCCTGGATGTGAAGGAGGAAGGAGAGGCTCCTCGGTTTTTGACTTTATTTTCATCAAGGCACACAGGAGCTGTCAACAACAGGCGGCTTCACAGACTTGGTGACTCAGTTCTGTGCTATTAAAACTGCCAGTTTCAGAACAGACATTATTTGCGCAACGCACGTCTCAAACATAACGGTTGCCAAATGAACTCGAAACAGAAAAGCTGCCGAGCCAAGGCGGAAACACAAGTTTAGAAAAACTAAAATATTAGATTTAGGAACAGTCCAAGAAATTCTGATGGTCTCAATTATACGTTGTCCTCTTGAGGAGGTTAGCTGAAAAGCCCACCACGAAAGGCCCTACCTCTATGTTCAACCTGTGTCCTTGGGCATCTCCACCTACGTGGACTTCTTATTCCTTTTTTTGCTTCCGCCATAATATAGGATTTTGTAGGCAGGTGCAGCTGAAAGGGAAATCAAAGGATACTAGTAGGGATGCACTGATACCGATACCGGTATGATGGTCTCAATTATACGTTGTCCTCTTGAGGAGGTTAGCTGTAAAGCCCACTACGATAGGTCCTACGTCTATGTTCAACCTGTGGCCTTGGGCATCTCCTCCCACGTGGAGAGGTCTTTTTCCTCTTGTGCTTCCTCCATAATATAGGATTTTGTAGGCAGGTGCAGTCTATTTTATCCAATGTAGGTGGCGCTTATACAAAGCAGCAATACAGCTGGAAGAAAACTCAAAGGAAACTAGTAGGGATGCACTGATACCGATATAGGGATGCACTGATACCGATACCGGTATGATGGTCTCAATTATACGTTGTCCTCTTGAGGAGGTTAGCTGTAAAGCCCACTACGATAGGTCCTACGTCTATGTTCAACCTGTATCCTTGGGCATCTCCACCCACATGGAGAGGTCTTATTCCTATTGTTGCTTCCTCCACAATATAGGATTTTGTAGGCAGGTGCAGTCTATTTTATCCAATGTAGGTGGTGCTTATCCAAAGCAGCAATACAGCTGGAAGGAAACTCAAAGGAAACTAGTAGGGATTTACTGATACCGATACCGGTATGATGGTCTCAATTATACGTTGTCCTCTTGAGGAGGTTAGCTGTAAAGCCCACTACGATAGGTCCTACGTCTATGTTCAATCTGAGGCCTTGGGCATCTCCACCCACGTGGAGAGGTCTTATTTCTCTTGTTTCTTCCTCCATAATATAGGATTTTGTAGACAGGTGCAGTCTATTTTATCTAATGTAGGTGGTGCTTATCCAAAGCAGCAATACAGCTGGAAGGAAACTAGTAGGGATGCACTGATACCGATACCGGTATGATGGTCTCAATTATACATTGTCCTCTTGAGGAGGTTAGCTGTAAAGCCCACTACGATAGGTCCTACGTCTATGTTCAACCTGTGGCCTTGGGCATCTCCACCCACATGGAGAGTTCTTTTTCCTCTTGTTGCTTCCTCCACAATATAGGATTTTGTAGGCAAGTGCAGTCTATTTTATCCAATGTAGGTGTCGATTATCCAAAGCAGCAATACAGCTGGAAGGGAAATCAAAGGAAACTAGTAGGGATTTACTGATACCGATACAGGGATCAGTATCAGCACCGATACCGAGTATTTACCGAGTACTCATGAAAATGCTCCCAATACCGGAAACCAATACTTTGTGGTGTCAATACAAAATGCAAATTGCCCTGCAAAGAATAGCATGCGATTTGATCAGGAATGCGATGCCTGTCCCAATTGCATGTGGTATCCCCACTGCTTCTGTGTCATCCTAGGCTTGTCATAGCCTGAGTTCCCTCAGGGGTGGTGCGAGAAACCTCCCTGCACCGTTCCCATGCTGAGCGGAGAGTGGGCACATTGGGATGTATACTATGCCTGCAGATGCTCCGTATTCTTAGCTGTAGGAGAGGACAGAAATTGGTGGGGATTTGAAATGCTCCTCTCCTTGAAGCAATGACAGTACAGCCTAGACCACGGGTATCAAACTGGCGGCCCTCCAGCTGTTGCCAGACTACAAGTCCCATGAGGCATTGCGAAATTGACAGTTACAAGCATGACTCCCAAAAGCAGAGGCATGATGGGACTTGTAATTTCGCAACAGCTGAAGGGCCGCCAGTTTGACACCCCTGGCCCAGCCAGTCCTCCAGACTTGATGCACCTCTTGCCCTTTGCCTTGCACTGGAGGCAAAAGGTAGAGCTCTGATGTGAAGAGGGAACTGTATGACTGGAGGGGCTCTGTGATGGGGGTACTGTGTGACTGGGGAGACTGTAATTGCTTGCTCTGTGATGGCGGACTGTCTGATAAGGGGGCTCTAAAATGGGGGGGATTTTGTGAACTGATATAATAAGAGGACTGATGAAGGCACTCTGTGGTGATGGGGAGACTCTGATGTGATGGGAGTACTCTGTCATCGGGGTGCTCTGATGAGATGGGGGGGGGGCTCCTATGTATAGGAGGCTTCTGATGTACAAGGGAGAATCTCATGTGATAGGGGGCCTCTGACATGAAGAGGAGCTTCTGACTTGAAGAGGGGGCTCTGATGTGAAGAAGGGATTCTGATATGATGGGAAAACCTCTGATATGAAGAGGGGCTTCTGACTTGAAGAGGGGACTGTGATGTAAAGAGGGGCTTCTGATATGATGGGAGAACCTCTGATATGAAGAGGGGCTTCTGACTTGAAGAGGGGGCTCTGATGTGAAGAGGGGCTTCTGATGTGATGGGAGAACCTCTGACATGAAGAGGGGCTTCTGACTTGAAGAGGGGGCTCTGATGTGAAGAGGGGCTTCTGATGTGATGGGAGAACCTCTAACATGAAGAGGGGTTTCTGACTTGAAGAGGGGGCTCTGATGTGAAGAGGGGCTTCTGATATGATTGGAGAACCTCTGACATGAAGAGGGGCTTCTGACTAGAAGAGGGGGCTGTGATGTAAACAAGGGCTTGTGATGTGACAGGAGAACCTCTGACATGAAGATGAGGCTCTGATGTAAAGAGGGGCTTCTAGTGTGATGGGAGATCCTCTGACATGAAGAGGGGCTTCTGGTGTGATGGGAGATCCTCTGACATGAAGAGGGGCTTCTGACTAGAAGAGGGGGCTGTGATGTAAAGAAGGGTTTCTGATGTGACAGGAGAACCTCTGACATGAAGATGAGGCTATGATGTGAAGAGGGGCTTCTAGTGTGATGGGAGATCCTCTGACATGAAGAGGGGCTTCTGGTGTGATGGGAGATCCTCTGACATGAAGAGGGGCTTCTGACTTGAAGAGGGGGCTGTGATGTAAAGAAGGGTTCCTGATGTGACGGGAGAACCTCTGACATGAAGATGAGGCTCTGATGTGAAGAGGGGCTTCTAGTGTGATGGGAGAACCTCTGATATGAAGAGGGGCTTCTAGTGTGATGGGAGATCCTCTGACATGAAGAGGGGCTTCTAGTGTGATGGGAGAACCTCTGATATGAAGAGGGGCTTCTGACTAGAAGAGGGGGCTGTGATGTAAAGAAGGGTTTCTGATGTGACAGGAGAACCTCTGACATGAAGATGAGGCTCTGATGTGAAGAGGGGCTTCTAGTGTGATGGGAGAACCTCTGATATGAAGATGAGGCTCTGATGTGAAGAGGGGCTTCTAGTGTGATGGGAGAACCTCTGATATGAAGAGGGGCTTCTGACTAGAAGAGGGGGCTGTGATGTAAAGAAGGGTTTCTGATGTGACAGGAGAACCTCTGACATGAAGATGAGGCTCTGATGTGAAGAGGGGCTTCTAGTGTGATGGGAGATGCTCTGACATGAAGAGGGGGCTTTGATGTAATGAGGGGCTTCTGATGTGACGGGAGAACCTCTGATATGAAGAAGGGCTTCTGCATTTAATTTGAAACTAAAAATCTGTAACAAGGTTGAGAAACGCTGCATTAGACTATATACTCTGGAGGCAACAATCGTAATGAATGGTTCCGCATTCCCTGTAAATAGTGGCAAGATATATCCGGCGGTTTAAACGAAAAAGCGCAAAATTGAGACACAAAGATTGCAATAAAGACTTCATCTGGACAGACATTACCAGAAATGAGGGCAAGCGGCTGCGGCTATGTTTATTTGAATTGGTCGATCAGCACATGCGATATACGGCAGTTCCTGTATAAACAAACTTAACCCCGATGTAGCCTCAGCGATAATAAACAAGAATCTTCTTGCTACACAGTGTCAAATGTATATTTATACAGTTGACATGCACCAGAATGAAACACGGCTGTGAGGTTAGGACTTGGGTATTTCGAAGAAACAACAACCCCGGAGTCCTTGAAGGAAAACACAAGTCAATTTATGTTCCAACTCGACCAATTAATATTTCAAACATATCTTTTTTTTTTCATTTTTCATATGAACTGTACCTTGTGTGTTAATGTTTAAAAACTCTTGCAGCTTTCAATCTATATATATATATATACATACAGTATACACTGTACATTGGGAAAGCCATATTTGCTCACTGCTTGTGCATCTTGAGCTTTTTGCTTAGCAGTGCCACACAATGCCTTTGCCTTGATTTTCTGCCTTGATTTTCCACCTGTCCCAATGAAAATAATCTACCAGGTGAGGTCTACAGGCTGTAATGTGGTCAGAAAGGTACAAGGCTCTGCGTAGACAGAGAACATGTGCTCTAGGATGCCTATGGTTTAGCGCAGGCTTCTCCAAACTTTCTAAACAAAGGGCCAGTTTACTGTTCTTCAGACTTTAGGGGGGGCCGGACTGTGACCATGGAAAGTGTAAAAGATCTGTGAGGCGAAAAAAACAATGCCCCATCTTTGGTGTCAGTGCAACAATAGTGCCCCATCATTGGTGTCATTGGGAGAAACTTTGCCCCACCGTTGATGTCATTGGGAGGATTTGTGCCCCATTGTTGATGTCATTGGGAGAAATTTTGCCCCATTGATGGTGTCATTAGGAGGTATTGTGCCCCATCGTTGATGTCATCGGGAGGAATTGTGCCCCTTCACTGGTGTTAGTGTGGGGGGGAGAATTATGCCCCATTGTTGGTATCAGTGGATGAAATAGTCCCCCAAGGGCCATATAAAAGCAAGCAAAAGGCTGGATCTGGCCCCTGGGCCACAGTTTGGAGAGCACTGATTTAGCATGATGTGCGCACAATACACCTGGAGTGATAAAAGTGAACATTGGTTCTAATGGATCTACTGCAAAATTATTTTTGCCTTTAAAAAGCAGGTCCATGGTTAAGGTCTAGTATCAGTGGACCCTCTTCTGGTCCAAGGCTACTACCTCTTTGATAGATACAAAGGAATCATTTGTCAGATGGTAAAACGTAGGATGTGTACGGAAGAGCACCTGGTACAAAAGGTCAAGCCATGAGTATCCATGAATATGATATTTTTTTTAATTTATATCGGCCCATAGTTTTCTTCCATATCAATGAAATAAACATGTATACATAAGATACCATATCCTTTGATAGCTAGATATATAGTAAATGTCACACCCAGATTTGAGTTCTTGTCCTATACTGCAAATAGACAAACAGCTTACAAACACTGCAAACTCCGCCTATGCATTTCTGCCCCAAAGGGTCTTAATCACAGTTGACCATGTCTGCAGAACATCTCTATTAGTCTCAAACGTTAAGAGAGACAGATTTTATTCTGACCAACACACAAATAATTGACTGATAGGGTTACCCTAAATACATATGTAATACTTGACAGAACTGGTTCCATCTTTGGTGTAGGAGAGCAACAAGAAAGAATGTGGAGAACTGTATAGACCAGCCATTTTCAGCCATGGTTCCATGGAATCCTAGGATTCCTCCAGAGTTTGTTAGGTGCTACTTTAAAGAACTGGTTCCATCTTTGGTGTAGGAGGCCACCAAGGAAGAATGTGGAGAACTGTATAGACCAGCCATTTTCAGCCAGGGTTCCGTGGAATCCTAGGATTCTTCCAGAAGTTGTTAGGTGCTGCTTTAAAGAACTGGTTCCATCTTTGGTGTAGGAGACCAAGAAGGAAGAATGTGCAGGAACCATACAGACCACCCATTCTAAGCCAGGGTTCCATGAAATCCTAGGATTCTTCCAGAAGTTTTTAAGTGCTACTTTAAAGAACTGGTTCCATCTTTGGTGTAGGAGACCAAGAAGGAAGAATGTGCAGGAACCATACAGACCACCCATTCTAAGCCAGGGTTCCATGGAATCCTAGGATTCTTCCAGAAGTTGTTAAGTGCTACTTTAAAGAACTGGTTCCATCTTTGGTGTAGGAGACCAAGAAGGAAGAATGTGCAGGAACCATACAGACCACCCATTCTCAGCCAGGGTTCCATGGAATCCTAGGGTTCCCCCAGAGTTTGTTAGGTGCTACTTTAAAGAACTGGTTCCATCTTTGGTGTAGGAGACGAACAAGAAAGATTCTGGAGAACTGTATAGATCAAACATTTTCAGCCAGGGTTCCGTGGAAACCTAGGGTTCTTCCAGATATTGTTAGGTGCTACTTTAAAGAACTGGTGTAGGAGACCAAGAAGGAAGAATGTGGAAGAACTGTATAGACCAACCATTCTCAGCCAGGGTTCCTCCAGAGTTTGTTAGCTGCTAATTTAAAGAACTGCTTCTATCTTTGATGTAGGAGATCAAGCAGGAAGAATGTGGAAGAAGCATATAAACCAGCCATTCTCAGCCACAGTTCCATGGAGAGTTCCTCCAGAGGTTGTTAGGGACTCCTTAAGCTGTAGATGATTGACTTGATATTTGATTGTGCATATTTCCAGTACCAATGTCATTTGGCAAATCCAACAGCAAGACTTGTATTCCTTAAGCTGTCTGCAAGAGTTGCATTCTACACATTGACCACTAATGTAGGGAGGCTTTCTTCCCACTGACCAATGCAAGAAGCATTCTTCCCACTGATCACTAATGTAAAGAAGCATTCTTCCCACTGACCAATGCAAGAAGCATTCTTCCCACTGACCACTAATATTAGGAGTCTTCTTCCCACTGACCACCAATGTAAGGGACATTCTTCCCACTGACCACCAATGTAAGGAGCTTTCTTCCCAATGACCTCCAATGTAAGGGACATTCTTCTCACTGATCACCAATGTAAGGAGCATTCTTCCCACTGATCACCAATGTAAGGAGCATTCTTCCCACTGACCCCTAATGTAAGGGACATTTTTCCCACTGACCCCCAACGTAAGGGACATTCTTCCCACTCACCCCCAACGTAAGGGACATTCTTCCCACTCACCCCTAATGTAAGGGACATTCTTCCCACTCACCCCCAATGTAAGGGACATTCTTCCCACTGATCACCAATGTAAGGAGCATTCTTCCCACTGATCACCAATGTAAGGAGCATTCTTCCCACTGATCCCCAATGTAAGGGACATTCTTCCCACTGACCCACAATGTAAGAGACATTCTTCCCACTGATCACCAATGTAAGGGACATTCTTCCCACTGATCACCAATGTAAGGGACATTCTTCCCACTGATCACCAATGTAAGGGGCATTCTTCCCACTGACCCCCAATGTAAGGGGCATTCTTCCCACTGATCACCAATGTAAGGGACATTCTTCCCACTGACCACCAATGTAAGGGACATTGTTCCCCACTAACCACCAATGTAAGGGACATTCTTCCCCACTAACCACCAATGTAAGGGACATTTTTCCCTCTGACCACCAATGTAAGGAACATTCTTCCCACTGACCACCAATGTAAGGAACATTCTTCCCACTGATCACCAATGTAAGGAGCATTCTTCCCACTGACCCCTAATGTAAGGGACATTTTTCCCACTGACCCCCAACGTAAGGGACATTCTTCCCACTCACCCCCAACGTAAGGGACATTCTTCCCACTCACCCCTAATGTAAGGGACATTCTTCCCACTCACCCCCAATGTAAGGGACATTCTTCCCACTGATCACCAATGTAAGGAGCATTCTTCCCACTGATCACCAATGTAAGGAGCATTCTTCCCACTGATCCCCAATGTAAGGGACATTCTTCCCACTGACCCACAATGTAAGGGACATTCTTCCCACTGATCACCAATGTAAGGGACATTCTTCCCACTGATCACCAATGTAAGGGACATTCTTCCCACTGATCACCAATATAAGGGGCATTCTTCCCACTGACCCCCAATGTAAGGGGCATTCTTCCCACTGATCACCAATGTAAGGGACATTCTTCCCACTGACCACCAATGTAAGGGACATTGTTCCCCACTAACCACCAATGTAAGGGACATTCTTCCCCACTAACCACCAATGTAAGGGACATTTTTCCCTCTGACCACCAATGTAAGGAACATTCTTCCCACTGACCACCAATGTAAGGAACATTCTTCCCACTGATCACCAATGTAAGGAACATTCTTCCCCACTGACCACCAATATAAAGGGACATTCTTCCCACTGACCTCCAATGTAAAGGACATTCTTCCCACTGACCCCCAATGTAAGGGACATTCTTCTCACTGACCCCCAATGTAAGGGACATTCTTCTACTGACCACCAATGTAAGGGACATTCTTCCCACTGATCACCAATGTAAGGAACATTCTTCTCACTGACCCCCAATGTAAGGGACATTCCTCCCACTGACCACCAATGTAAGGAGCTTTCTTCCCAATGACCTCCAATGTAAGGGACATTCTTCTCACTGATCACCAATGTAAGGAGCATTCTTCCCACTGATCACCAATGTAAGGGACATTCTTCCCACTGACCACCAATGTAAGGGACATTCTTCCCACTGACCCCCAATGTAAGGGACATTCTTCCCACTGATCACCAATGTAAGGAGCATTCTTCCCACTGATCACCAATGTAAGGAGCATTCTTCCCACTGATCCCCAATGTAAGGGACATTCTTCCCACTGACCCACAATGTAAGGGACATTCTTCCCACTGAGCTCCAATGTAAGGGACATTCTTCCCACTGACCTCCAATGTAATGGACATTCTTCCCACTGACCCCCAATGTAAGGGACATTCTTCCCCACTGACCACCAATGTAAGGGACATTCTTCCCACTGACCTCCAATGTAAGGGACATTCTTCCCACTGACCCCCAATGTAAGGGACATTCTTCTCACTGACCCCCAATGTAAGGGACATTCTTCTACTGACCACCAATGTAAGGGACATTCTTCCCACTGACCCCCAATGTAAGGGATTCTTCCCACTGACCCCCAATGTAAGGGACATTCTTCTCACTGACCCCCAATGTAAGGGACATTCTTCTACTGACCACCAATGTAAGGGACATTCTTCCCATTGACCCCCAATGTAAGGGGCATTCTTCCCACTGATCACCAATGTAAGGGACCTTCTTCTGATGGACCACCAATGTAAGGAGCATTTTTACCCTTGGCCCCTGATGAATTAGCAAAGGTTCACTAAGCCCTGAAAATGAAAGGTTCCTCTGGGGTAAAAGGGTTGAGAAAGATTAGCATAGACACTATTGACTAATAGAAACACACACTATTCAAACTGTTATGAGGAATCTACAGTACTTACAGCCTTTTATTATGTAGAAGACAATTTTCCCAATTTTTAGGAAACATAAAAAAATACTCTAATACAAATAATTTGTATATCAGTGTATAATGCTCTTTACAATAATACAGGTTCATACTTCCAGTGCGGTACCGATGCTACATTCCTAGGTCATGGATTTTGAAAGCATAATCTAAACGGTATGTTTCTGTATTTTATGCTCTGTGAATATAGGCCTGCAGGATGAACGCTGGGACTATCACTTATTGCAACAGCTGGAAAAACACACTAAGTCCAGGGCTTCATTTTTAATGTAAAACTGACAAGGAAGAACCAGGCGTACACAACCAAACATTTGTTATACCGAGACAGGATGTACACACACTGTCTACAACATGTAGCCAGAGATATCTCTGTAGACTTCCATTCATCTTGTGTGACGCAGAGAAGATTCTTGCTAACCTCCCATAGGTCAATACACACATGAAACGGGTCCACAAATATCCAACAAGAAACACTATATTCTGCTAAGTCAACTTTATTACCAGGTATACAAAGAATATGTTTAGAAGCAGGTAGAACCTTTCTATATGTACGCAGGTGTAGTTTGTTTTCTCCATTGTAGGTGGCGCTCATCTACTGCAGCAGGAGGGGAAATCAAAAGAACCTAGGTTTCTCTATGATTCTCTTGGTCTGCTGGGGCAGCGTTTGGCTACGCTGCATCCCGGAGATCCTGGTGGCCATCTTGAGTCACACAGAGTCTTTTTAATTCCCTGCCCCTGGGCTTTGATGTGCATTTGCAAAGTGGCTACTGTAAGAAGAGCATACTGAGCCTGTCAGCTCAGGACCTACGTCTACACTTCTTTAAGCTCCCTCTTGAATTGGACTGCCAGGCCACATTCCTCTTCCCTTGGCACAAGCTGTCTTCAGCTAGGGCCTACTATTTGTGACTCTCCACTGCATTGACTGTAAGTCCCTGGTCAGGTGAGCTGCCCACCAGGCTGTTGTACTGTTTGCATGTTCTTCAATACATCATTTACTGCACTCTGGGCTTCTGTGTGATAACTGCTGATGCACCATTCTGCACCTACCCAACATCTATGTTGTTTGATACAACCAGGGCTTCCATGTTATGGATTCCCAGTACCATGAGATACTTGAAGGAGTCTTGTAGGAAAGGGATGCATTAGCCACTGATGAATAACCTACTTACTGTTGCAACAAGTGCTTGGTCCGCTGTTGTGTTCCGTGTTTAAGAAAATGTAGGTAAAAGTTCCAGAGCATGAAATAGAGTGTGTGCATGGGCTCGCAGAACCTGAAGCCCAACTACATGGTGTCCTCTCATCTGCTTGGGAGCCTTCTTGGAAACAACTTTCTATTCCACAGGTCTCTACAATACTATGGGGTTGATTTACTAAAGGCAAACAGGATGTTCACTTCACAAGGGAAGTTGCACATTTAAAGGGAATTTTAACCTTAGTGAATGTGGCAAGCTTTCACTATGCAAAGGATACCCAATCACGTGCAAAGAAAATAATGGATGAGGCAAGTCAACAGGGCTTCTCGTCGTTCACTAAGCTCTGGGGCAAATTCCCTTGAAAAGTACAACTTCATTTGCAAAGTGAACAGAATATTTGCCTTTAGTAAATCAACCCCTATGTCCAACTGTGCTGCTGTGTTTTCTCCTAATTGGGGAAGTCCATGCTCAAAAGGAAGCAGGCCACATGGGAAATTCCTTAAAATGGACCTTCAATCATCTTTGCTGCTTTATCTAATTTTGCCCCACACCTCCCCATCCCACCACCACATTCACAAATACTCTTTATTTTACTTTACTTAACTGTTTTTTGTTTTAAAAAGTTGGAGCTTCCACCTTTCTAGCCTAGGCGGGATATCTACATCCCAACCCAAGAGGCTTCGGGGCAATTTAGAGTACAGTGATGCATCATCGGGGGCAGCAGAAAGAAACAGAAAGAGTTAGCCATCCCTCTGCTGATATAAGAAGAGAAGATGGTGGCACGGGACTAGGCATGCGGCAGCAGAGCCATGGATTACACAAGACAACACTGGATTTGCTGAACATCTTTTGAAAATAACCCAAAGGACAAGGTAAAAGGAGAAAGAAACTGGAGCTTCCACTTTGTACGCAGTCTCCTGGGATACCCAAGTAATGGATCTTAGAAAGCTTCGGGGAAGTTTACAACACACTGTGCATGCACTGTAGCACGTCAAGAGCTTTCACCTTTCCCACCTAGGTGGCAATGACATTGCCCCAACTGCTCACAGCCTCCTGGGATACCTACATCATACATCCCAAGAGATTTTGGGCCAATCTACACCACAGTGCATATGCAAGGTGGTGCACCATCAATGGACAGCTGCAAGACCATAGAAGAGATAGCCACCCCTCTGATGACATAAGAAAAGAAGATGGTGGCACTAGACCAGACATGGCAGCAGAGCCATGGATTACACCAGAAAACACTGGATTTACTGGGTGTTTGAGGAAGACCCAGGGGACAAGGTAAAAGGAGAAAGAATCTGGAGCTTCCACCTTGAACACAGCCTCCTGAGATACCCATGTAAAGGATCTTAGAAGGCTTTGTGACAATTTAAATATAATACACGCAAAAAAGCCACTACTTAAGCTAGGGTAACCTATATGTTTGCTCTCTGTCTCACCTATACCATGGTGTGGGTGCAATAGTTAAAATAATTAACAAAATAATAAACAGCTGTAGAGAAAGGATTGCACAAAGCAGGTAGTTGTAAGCCACCCAAGCAGAGTAGCCAGTACATCGGATTTGCTGGGTGTCTTTTGAGGACAACCTAGGGGACAAGGTAAATGGAGAAAGAAGCTGGAGCTTCCACCATGAAGATACCCATGTAAAGGATCTTAGAAGGCTTTGTGACAATTTGCACCACCCAGAGAATGCACGGTGGCACATCAAGAGAAGACAGGTGTCATCTGGTGACATAGGAAAAGCCAATAGTGGCATGGGACCAGACAAGCAACAGGAGAGCTATGGATTACATCAGACAACACTGGATTTGCTGGGCATGTATGTTTTTTTTTTTAGAAAAACCCAGTTTACAAGGTAAGAGAAGAAAAAAAAAATGTAAGGGCGGAGTGATCTTTCTCTTTAAAGGAGATAACCATCCCATACAATCCCCTTACACATCCAAACTATCCCGGCATAGCAAGTATGCAAACAGCAGGCATTGTAAAACCCTTAAAATTCTGGTAGGAGCTATAGCAGATGCAAACTTTTGAGATAAATTATCTTTTTTTTCAGGCTTTATGAACTAAGAAATTGATATAATACTCTTATGAAAGGTATTAGGAAAGCCCTTGAAATAATCAGCATGAACCAACATATTTTTAACTTATCAGCTTGAGCCTCCAGGCAACATCCGAGCCCTGAGGGACGACAAGATCCTGGAATGTCCCTGGGCAGTCTGAGACTCAAGGTTGAAAGACTGTCGGTTGTCTGTGGATCATAACTCTACGTAATTGCTTCTCTCACCCGATACTAGCCGAAAGAGAAAGAAAATTGGTGCAGATAGTCTCCCCAGAGACCAAGTGTCAGACGTGCCAATGAAAACCTGACATGTTTATCCTGACAATTTCCAGGAGGATCTAGTCTCATTTCTCAGTCAAGCTGACTGACCATCACACCTATAATCAGGCCAACGATGAGAACAAGCGGTGGCCGAATATGTACATTGTATAATATACAGAGACATGGTACTACTTGTATGAGGCGACCTAAAATACGGGCAATCCAAATGGCCAGATGAGAGACTCAAGAACCGAGGAAATCGGAACCTTAAAAAAAATCTAACTGGTAATTGGAAAGTCAGAGGGTACATTAAATGGATGATTGAGATATGTAAAGAAAATATTTATTCACTAATTTGCTTGGAAGAAAAAATGATTTTGCATTGTCCCAACCTAGCCAACTACAAAAAAAATGGCAACCGTCCCAACCTATAACCAGCCTATTATTATTATAATTATTATTATACAGTATTTATAAAGCGCCAATAGTTGGCTCAGCGCTGTACATTACAATGGGAGACAGAACATGTGACAGAACAATACCAATACAATGCAAAACATGAGGGGATTGAGGACCCTGCTCTTTCGAGCTTACAATCTAGGAGGGAGGGGATGGTGGCACAGGAGGAGATAGCTGTGGGGGATGGAGTGGTAGGAAGAGTGGAGGAGGTCAGCAAGTTAGCAGGGGGTGGGGTAGGCTTCCCTGAAGAGGTGGGTTTTCAGGGTGTGCCTAAAGGAGAAGAGAGTAGGTGATAATCTGATGGGTTGGGGCAGGGAGTTCCAGAGGATGGGTGACACCCTGGAGAAGTCCTGGAGGCGGGCATGGGAGGAGGAGACCAGGGAACTAGAGAGAAGGAGGTCTTGTGAGGAGCGGAGTGTGCATGTTGGGTGGTACTTGGATATTAGGTCAGTGATGTAGTTTGGGGCAGTATGGTGGACGGCTTTGTACGTCAGTGTTAGGATTTGGAATTTGAGCCTATAACCAGCCTTAGCAGCAAGGTACACACGGAAGGGCAATGCACATGGCAAACAAAGGATTTCCCAGCAACACTTACCAGCCAGCCTGTGAAACAACCAATTTGGCCCGGTCTAACAGTATGCGTTAAAAACAGAGGGGTTTGTTTGCACACATTTGCAAATACATGTGTAGTCCCACGTCAAGGGTCCTCTATAAACTGTGGACCTAACTAAAATTTCCAAAGCCTCCATAGTGGGAGCACATGTATCAATGGATAGGTTAAGGGCAGGTGTGCCTGGAGGGGCCCATCCCTCCTTAAAGGTACAGAGACGCACGTGACCCCCAACTATACCAAAATGACAGCAAAGGCATCCAGTGCGTCCCTGCGTCCAATTTAGCCAACTACAAAAAAAATGGCATCCGTCCGCAACTGTTTGTTTTGCAATGTGCATTGCCCTTCCATGTGCTAAGGCTGGTTATCGGTTGGGATGGTTGCCATTTTTTTTTGCAGCTGGCTAAATTGGATACAGGGACGAACTGGATGCCTTCGCTGTCATTTTGGTATAGCTGGGCGTCACGTGCGTCTCTGTACCTTTAAGGAGGGATGGCCCCTCCAGGCACACCTGGAGGGTTATCGGTTGGGATGGTTGCCATTTTTTTTTGCAGCTGGCTAAATTGGATACAGGGACGAACTGGATGCCTTTGCTGTCATTTCGGTATAGCTGGGCGTCACGTGCGTCTCTGTACCTTTAAGGAGGGATGGGCCCCTCTGGGCACACCTGCCCTTAACCTCTCCATTGATACATGTGCTCCCACTATGGAGGCTTTGGAAATTTTAGTTAGGTCCACTTTATCTAGAGGACCCTTGACGTGGGACTGTGGCTTACGCGTGTATTTGCAAGTGTGTGAAAACAAAACCCTCTGTTTTTAACGCATACTGTTAGACCGGGCCAAATTGGTTTTTTCGCAGGCTGGCTGGTAAGTGCTGCTGGGAAATCTTTTGTTTGTTTTGTGATTGTCCCAACCTATCCTGGAGAAAATGAGAGTTGCATTCAACTAGGGCTTGTTCACACCAGATGCGCATCATGCATTTCGCAGTAAAGGCAAAATGGTTGGCCGTGAAAACATCTATTGCCTTCAATAGCATTTACTCAAAAAGTTGCAGTGTTCTAAAAAGTCTTGAATGTTGCATTTTGGGGTGATGGTTCAGTTGGAAATTGTCAAAAAGGGCCTGTTTATAAACGTTTCACACAATTTTGAACCAAAATCCACACAACCTTGACCCATGGATTCAGATAGATACATTGACCCAGCATTCACATCGCCTTGACCCAGCATTCACACAACCTTGACCCAAGAATAACGCAACCTTGACTCAAGTTTAATAAAACCTTGACCTGTGATTCACATAACCTTGGCTCAGGATTCACAAAACCTGACCCAGGATTCACACAACTATTACCCAGGATTCACAAAACTGTGATCCAGGATTCACACAACCTTAGCCCAGAATTCACACAACCTTGACCCAAGATTCATACAACCTTGACCCAAGATTCATACAACCTTGACCTATGATTCACATAACCTTGACCCAGTAGTCACACAACCTTGACCCAGGATTCACACAACCATGACCCATGATTTATACATCCTTGACCTATGATTCACATAACCTTGACCCAGTAGTCACACAACCTTGACCCATGATTCATATAACCGTGACCCAGGATTTACACAACTTTGACCCAGTATTCACACAGCAATGACCCAGGATTCATGCAGCTGTCACTTATGATTCACATAACCCTGACCCAGTAGTCACACAACCTTGACCCATGATTCACACAACTTTAACCCAGGATGACATCAATGATGGGGCACTATTCCTCCCACTGATACCAATGATGAGGCACTATTCCTCCCACTGATGAAAATGATGGGACACTATTCCTCCCACTGACACCAATGATGGGGCACTATTCCTCCCACTGATACCAATGATGGGGCACTATTCCTCCCACTGACACCAATGATGGGGCACTGTTCCTCCCACTGATACAAATGATGGGGCACGCTTCTTCCCACTGATACCTTTGACAGGGCACTATTCCTCCTGCTAAGACCAATTAAGAGGTACTATTGCTCACACTGAATCCATCAATGGGGCACTATTTCTGCCACTGATGCCAATGATGGAGCACTATTCCTTCCACTGATACCAATGATGGGGCACTATTCCTCCCACTGACACCAATGATGGGGCACTATTCCTCCCACTGATACCAATGATGGGACACTATTCCTCCCACTGACACCAATGATGGAGCACTATTCCTCCCACTGATACCAATGATGGAGCACTATTCCTCCCACTGACACCAATGATGGGACACTATTCCTCCCACTGACACCAATGATGGGGCACTATTCCTCCCACTGATACCAATGATGGGCACTATTCCTCCCACTGATACCAATGATAAGGCACTATTCCTCCCACTGATACCAATGATAAGGCACTATTCCTCCCACTGACACCAATGATGGGGCACTATTCCTCCCACTGACACCATCTATGGGACACTATTCTTCCCATTGATACCAACCATGGTGCACTATTCCTCCTGCTAAAACCAATGATAGTCTTTACTCCAACTGATGTCGGGACATTTTCTATTCACATTGGCCACAGTCCAGCCCCCCCCCCCCCCCCGCATCCCCAAAGCCCGAAGGACAGTACTCTGGACCTCTGTTTAAATAAAAAATTTTGGAGATCCCTGCTCTTAACTAATTCAGATTTTTAAAAAGGGATTTGAACCTTTGTACTTGGCACTCTATAATATCCTCCCAAGGGTTCACTCAAAGGCATATGGACATTTCTTACTTTTGAAGGGATTCTGAGAGGATGGAAACATGGGAACTGCTGTCTTGCATCCTAATCTTGGCTTCATTACCAAGTAAGTCAAAGGACTGAAACAATCAGGCAGCCAGTGATGTTAGTTAAGGTTATTCCAGGAGACAAAAGAAAACATTAAGGATCAATCAAGGAAAGTCCGGCCCAAGAAATCTACTCTTTCCCGAGCCTTTGTAGGCCAGCGAAGGGAACCCAAAGTTTGTAGACTACCGATAGACATGAAACTGTTTCCCAATCTGAAGTGGACTGATCAACGTCATCTTCGTGGGAACCCAAGGCAATCTATATCTGCACCAAAGAAGGCCCAAACATTACTAAGAAAACCCATCTATTAGTAGGCCGTTATGTTCTCCATGGTGATACACTTGGGTTAACTCAAAAATTCCCCAAACAAGACAAAATAACTAAAGCCATTCTTCATATGTTTTCAATGTGCTTCATGCAAGTTTCCAAAATCCATCCCAAAAGCTTCGCAGATTAAAATTAAATTAAAACCAGCCTTTATTTTCATTTTCTAGTGTCCTTGTGGCCTGTATTATGCAAACAATGTAGCAATCCTTTATTAAATAGACCACGTTATCTTTCAGGAACCCCTCCGATTTTCTTGTTTGCTAAACCCACGGCTGTATCCTGCTGTGCTCCTTTCTGCACTGGATGTACGATAAATGCACAAGACCAGGGGTGTATCTAGGTTTTGTGCTGCCCTAGGCAACACAAAAATCAGCTGCCCCAACCTTCCCTGACACCGACCAATTCCCCCCCCCCCCCCGCCAACTGTGGAGAAAGCATAACACCGACCAACAACCCCCCAAAGGAGAGAGCCTGACACCGACCACCCCCCACCCCCCCAACTGTGGAGGAAGCATAACACTGACCAACAATCCCCCAAAGGAGAGAGCCTGACACTGACCAATACCCCCCCCAGCCGCGGAGGGAGCATAACACCGACCAACAACCCCCAAAAGGAAGAGAGCCTGACACTGACCAACACCCCCCCCCCCCCAACCACAGCGAGAGCATAACACCAACCAGCAACCTACCCCCCAAAGGAAAGAGCCTGACACCAACATCCCCCCAACAGCAGAGAGAGTATAGCACCAACCAGCAACCCACCCCCCCAAAGGAGAGAGCCTGACACCAACACCCCCTCCTAACCGCAGAGAGAGCATAACACCAACCCACCCCTACAAAGGAGAGAGCCTGACACTGACCAATGCCCCCCCGCCACGGAGGGAGCATAACACTGACCAACATCCCCCGAAAGGAGAGAGCCTGACACCAACACCCCCCCCAACTGCAGAGAGAGCATAACACCAACCAGCAACCCACCCCCCCAAAGGAGAGAGCCTGACACCAACACCCCCCCCCCTCCAACCGCAGAGAGAGCATAACACCAACCAGCAACCCACCCATTCATTATATCCGCTCTCCCCGGACTCCGCATTCATTATATCCGCTCTCCCCGGACCCCGCATTCACTATATCCGCTCTCCCCGGACCCCGCATTCACTATATCCGCTCTCCCCGGACCCCGCATTCACTATATCCGCTCTCCCCGGACCCCGCATTCACTATATCCGCTCTCCCCGGACCCCGCATTCACTATATCCGCTCTCCCCGGACCCCGCATTCACTATATCCGCTCTCCCCGGACCCCACATTCACTATATCCGCTCTCCCCGTACCCCGCATTCACTATATCCAGTCTACCCGGACCCCGCATTCACTATATCCGCTCTCCCCGGACCCCGCATTCACTATATCCGCTCTCCCCGGACCCCGCATTCACTATATCCGCTCTCCGCAGACCCCGCATTCACTATATCCGCTCTCCCCGCACCCCGCATTCACTATATCCGCTCTCCCCGGACCCCGCATTCACTATATCCGCTCTCCCCGGACCCCGCATTCACTATATCCGCTCTCCCCGGACCCCGCATTCACTATATCCGCTCTCCCCGGACCCCGCATTCACTATATCCGCTCTCCCCGGACCCCGCATTCACTATATCCGCTCTCCCCGGACCAGGGGCGGACTGACCATTCGAGCACTCGGGCACTTCCTGAGGGCCCGGGGTTAGTAGGGGGCCCCATGAAATGCCCCTGGTACCATTTATAGGCTTTTTTTGAATGTGGGCAAGGACACAGGAGTCCCACGATCCCCTATTGCCCGGGGGCCCCATGAGTTGTCAGTCCGCCCCTGCCCCGGACCCCGCATTCACTATATCCGCTCTCCCCAGACCCCGCATTCACTATATCCTCTCTCCCCGGACCCCACATTCACTATATCCGCTCTCCCCGGACCCCGCATTCACTATATCCGCTCTCCCCGGACCCCGCATTCACTATATCCGCTCTCCCTGTACCCCGCATTCATTATATCCTCTCTCCCCGTCCCTGCATTCACTATATCCGCTCTCCCCGGACCCCGCATTCATTATATCCGCTCTCCCCGGACCCCGCATTCACTATATCCGCTTTCCCCGGACCCCGCATTCACTACATCCGCTCTCCCCGGACCCCGCATTCACTATATCCGCTCTCCCCGGACCCCGCATTCACTACATCCGCTCTCCCCGGACCCCACATTCACTATATCCGCTCTCCCCGGACCCCGCATTCACTACATCCGCTCTCCCCGGACCCCGCATTCACTATATCCGCTCTCCCCGGACCCCGCATTCACTACATCCGCTCTCCCCGGACCCCGCATTCACTATATCCGTTCTCCCCGGACCCCGCATTCACTATATCCGCTCTCCCCGGACTCCGCATTCACTATATCCGCTCTCCCCGGACCCCGCATTCATTATATCCGCTCTCCCCGGACCCCGCATTCACTATATCCGCTCTCCCCGGACCCCGCATTCACTATATCTGCTCTCCCCGGACCCCGCATTCACTATATCCGCTCTCCCCGGACTCCGCATTCACTATATCCGTTCTCCCCGGACCCCGCATTCACTATCCGCTCTCCCCGGACCCCGCATTCACTATATCCGCTCTCCCCGGACCCTGCATTCACTATATCCGCTCTCCCCAGACCCCGCATTCACTATATCCGCTCTCCCCGGACCCCGCATTCACTATATCCGCTCTCGCTGGATCCCCAATTCACTGTATCCGCTCTCCCCGGACCCCGCATTCACTATATCCGCTCTCCCTGGACCCCGTATTCACTATATCTGCTCTCCCCGGACCCCGCATTCACTATATCCGCTCTCCCTGGACCCCGCATTCACTATATCTGATCTCCCCGGACCCCGCATTCACTATATCCGCTCTCCCCGGACCCTGCATTCACTATATCCGCTCTCCCCGGACCCCGCATTCACTATATCCGCTCTCGCTGGATCCCCAATTCACTGTATCCGCTCTCCCCGGACCCCGCATTCACTATATCCGCTCTCCCCGGACCCCGCATTCACTATATCCGCTCTCCCCGGACCCCGCATTCACTATATCCGCTCTCCCCGGACCCCGCATTCACTATAGCCGCTCTCCCCGGACCCCGCATTCACTATATCCGCTCTCCCTGGACCCCGCATTCACTATATCTGATCTCCCTGGACCCCGCATTCACTATATCCGCTCTCTCCCCGGACCCCGCATTCACTCTGGGAGGATGCAGAACCCCTGACCTCTGTCTGGGCAGTGCTGGTTGGCCCTGTGCTGATCACATGCACTCTCTCAAGAAAAAAAAACTCTCTAGCAATAAAAAACAAACTAAGCATGTGCAGTTTTCACCCAAGGCTCTGTTCTATCAGCAGATGGATTGGGGACACTGGAAGAAGGGGAGGATCAGAGAAGACAGGACCAAACAGCCTTTTTTACACAATGCAGAGGATTAACCCCTTAGGTCCCACCGTGAGTATAACAAGCGCGCTTTCCTGCATCTACAGACCGATTGTACTGTTGTGGGTTTAAAATCACGTCAGCTGGAAAGATAAAACGGGAATCTCTTTTCTGAGGGGGTTAAAGAATTTCTGACCACAGAAGAGGAGCGGGAGACGCTCGCACACCGGGGTGTGTTGGATCAGCTCTGCCTTTCGGAGGAAGAGTTGGGAATTTTTCAGAGGGGCTAATTATGTCAGCAAGCAGCTTATAATTACTGTCAGCCCCTCCCCCCCACCCCAGTCGCTGGATTCTTCTGGATATACGAAAAGCACGCAGCGCCATTGTTGGGTGCCGCTGGGAAAAAGAAGAGAAAACAACCCATAGACAGATTTTTTATTTTATATCTAACAAAAAAAAAAAAGTCTGGCGTTCAGCCTTGGGAGCATTTTTTCTTTTTTTTTTATCTAATCGCAGAATGGTATTCGCTCGCAAAATCGACTTCTTACGGGAGGCGGAATATGAAACTTCCAGAAGTAGTATGAACGTGCGTGCTTTAACTAGAAATGGATTATATCTGGACATCGTTCAACCTGCAAAGACTGAGGACAATTATTTCTGAAAGATTAAAATTCAGACATGGAATATGAACAAAGCACATCCCTCTATCGTGTGTGCTTGCCCCAGTCCAGAGCACTGAGGGGCTGTTTTACTAAAACTGGAGAGTGGAAAATCAGGTGCGGCTCTGCGTAGAAACCAATCAGCTTCCAGGTTTTTTTTTCTTTTTGTTTTTTTTTTTTTAAATCTCATTGCAGAATGGTATTCGCTCGCAAAATTGACTTCTTACGGGAGGCAGAATATGAAACTTCCAGTAGTAGTAGTATGAACGTGCGTGCTTTAACTAGAAATGGATTATATCTGGACATCGTTCAACCTGCAAAGACTGAGGACAATTATTTCTGAAAGATTAAAATTCAGACATGGAATATGAACAAAGCACATCCCTCTATTGTGTGTACTTGCCCCAGTCCAGAGCACTAAGGGGCTGTTTTAGTAAAACTGGAGAATGGAAAATCTGGTGAGGCTCTGCGTAGAAACCAATCAGCTTCCAGGTTTTTTTTCTTTTTGTTTTTTTTTTAAAACTCATTGCAGAATGGTATTCGCTCGCAAAATCGACTTCTTACGGGAGGCGGAATATGAAACTTCCAGTAGTAGTAGTATGAACGTGCGTGCTTTAACTAAAAATTGATTATAGTTGGACATCGTTCAACCTGCAAAAACCGAGGACAATTATTTATGAAAGATTAAAATTCAAACATGGAATATGAACAAAGCACATCCCTCTATAGTGTGTGCTTGCCCCAGTCCAGAGCACTGAGGGGCTGTTTCAGTAAAACTGGAGAATGGAAAATCTGGTGCGGCTCTGCGTAGAAACCAATCAGCTTCCAGGTTTTTTTTCTTTTTGTTTTTTTTTTTAAACTCATTGCAGAATGGTATTCGCTCGCAAAATCGACTTCTTACGGGAGGCGGAATATGAAACTTCCAGTAGTAGTAGTATGAACGTGCGTGCTTTAACTAAAAACGGATTATATCTGGACATCGTTCAACCTGCAAAGACTGACAATTATTTCTGAAAAATTAAACCTCAGACATGAAATATGAACAAAGCACATCCCTCTATAGTGTGTACTTGTCCCAGTCCAGAGCACTGAGGGGCAGGGGCGGACTGACCATTTGTAAACTCGGGCACTGCCCGAGGGCCCGGGGTCAGTAGGGGGCCCCATGAGATGCTCCTGGTACCTGGTACCTTTTTTTGAGTTTGGGCAAGGACGCGAGGGCCCCATGATCCCCTATTGCCCGGGGGCCCCATGAGTTGTCAGTCCGCCCCTGCTGAGGGGTTGATTTACTAACACTGGAGAGTGGAAAATCTGATGCGGCTCTGCGTAGAAACCAATCAGCTTCCAGGATTCTTTTTTATTTTGTTTTTTAAAACTCATCGCAGAATGGTATTCGCTCGCAAAATCGACTTCTTACGGGAGGCGGAATATGAAACTTCCAGTAGTAGTAGTAGTATGAACGTGCGTGCTTTAACTAGAAATTGATTATAGTTGGACATCGTTCAACCTGCAAAAACTGAGGACAATTATTTATGAAAGATTAAAATTCAGACATGGAATATGAACAAAGCACATCCCTCTATCGTGTCTACTTGCCCCAGTCCAGAGCACTAAGGGGCTGTTTTACTGAAACTGGAGAGTGGAAAATCCGGTGCGGCTCTGCGTAGAAACCAATCAGCTTCAGGGGTTTTTTTCTTTTCTTTTTTTTTTTTTAAATCTCATCGCAGAATGGTATTCGCTCGCAAAATCGACTTCTTACGGGAGGCGGATTATGAAACTTCCAGTAGTAGTAGTATGAACGTGCGTGCTTTAACTAGAAACGGATTATAGTTGGACATCGTTCAACCTGCAAAGACTGAGGACAATTATTTCTGAAAAACTAAACCTCAGACATGAAATATGAACAAAGCACATCCCTCTATCGTGTGTACTTGTCCCAGTCCAGAGCACAGAGGGGTTGAAGAGAGTGGAAAATCTGGTGCGGCTCTGCATAGAAACCAATCATCTTCCAGGTTTTTTTTTTTGTCGAAGGTTCATTGAACAAGCTGACGTTAGTAGCTGATTGGCTGCCATGCACAGCCGCTCCGGATTCTGCACTCTCCAGTTGTAATAAATCAACCCTCAAGTGTCATATCTGTCTGCTGCAGGGGAGGACTGACAACTCATGGGGCCCCCGGGCAATAGGGGATCATGGGGCCCCAGTTTCCTTGCTCACACTCAAAAAAAGCCTATAAAAAGGTACCAGGGGCATTTCATGGGGCCCCCTGCTGACCCCGGGCCCTCGGGCAGTGCCTGAGTGCTCGAATGGTCAGTCCACCCCTGGTCTGCTGCCTCCTTCCACTTCTATCTGCATGAGTCACTTCTGACACCGAGAGATAAAAAAGGTGACGGGGAAGGTTCTCCAGCACACAGCCTGTGATTTACAGCTTCAGCTCTGTTCCTGTGTGCTGTGTGAAGGGGGTGTGTGTCCAGGGCCCTGGATAAGGGGGCACCACCAGTCCTCCTGTACGGGGCCCAGGCCAGCAGGGGGGCCCAGGCAGCTGGGTGAATTGGATGTGCACAGGGAGGGTGATGGGTGCAGTGTGGGGGGCAATTACTGGAACCGATCCCCTGTATGGCTCTCTCTGCAGCAGCTGAATGCCAGCGGGAGGGAGAGGAGAAGAAGCCGGCTTTCAGCTGCTGCAGAGAGAGCCATACAGGGGATCGGTTCCAGTAATTGCCCCCCTCTGCCACACCCGTCACCCCCCCTGTGCACCATACATTTCATGCAAACGGACGTTTTTTAATCTACATTTTCCAGCAGTCAGTTCCCATCGTTCAGAAACGTCCCGGGTTCATGGGGCCCTAAGGTGAAAAAAGGAAGAGGAAACTATTATCAGCCCTAAAAAAGCTTGTTCAGAAGGTTTTTGTTTTTTTTTTACTCCATTGTATTCAGGGGCCACCAGAAGTATATCTGGAAAAATGTGAAGAAGCGTTTCCCTTCCCCTGAAGTGATAATTGACCCCTAAATCTCCAGTGAGGAGGGTCACAAATCTTCATTATAAAGAGGCCCTACAATTAGGATCATCAGAGATATGCCTTGAAGCGGCTAACAAGCACCGAGTGGCCTGCCTGGTGGTGACATCATCCGAATATGCAGGACTTCTCGGAAACGCTTCATCTTTGCCATCGTTGCTGCGACTATTGCACCCAAGTGAAGAATGGATTTTAATATCTGTGATAAGATTTAAATCAGGGGTGTCCAACCTTTTGCCTTTCCTGGGCCACATTGGAAGGAGAGGAATTGGGTCACACATAAAATGCTGTAGCACCCCTCTGGCTGGCTAGGGGGAGCTAGCTATTTTTTTTTAATAGGCTGAATATTATTATTATAATACAGGATATATATTTATTATTATTCTTTTAGTTTATTTTTGTTTCATTTTTATATGTATTATTTTTATTTAATTATTATTATTATTTATTTTTAATATATTATATTATTATTATTATTATTATTATTATACAGGATATATATTTATTATTATTCTTTTAGTTTATTTTTGTTTCATTTTTATATGTATTATTTTTATTTAATTATTATTATTAGTTATTTTTAATATATTATATTATTATTATTATTATTATTATACAGGATATATATTTATTATTATTCTTTTAGTTTATTTTTGTTTCATTTTTATAATTATCTTTATTTAATTATTATTATTATTATTTATTTTTAATATATTATATTATTATTATTATTATTATTATTATACATGATATATATTTATTATTATTCTTTTAGTTTATTTTTGTTTCATTTTTATAATTATTATTTTTATTTAATTATTATTATTATTTATTTTTAATATATTATATTATTATTATTATTATTATTATACAGAATATATATTTATTATTATTCTTTTAGTTTATTTTTGTTTCATTTTTATAATTATTATCTTTATTTAATTATTATTATTATTATTATTTATTTTTAATATATTATATTATTATTATTATACATGATATATATTTATTATTATTCTTTTAGTTTATTTTTGTTTCATTTTTATAATTATTATTTTTATTTAATTATTATTTATTTTTAATATATTATATTATTATTATTATTATTATACAGGATATATATTTATTATTATTCTTTTAGTTTATTTTTGTTTCATTTTTATAATTATTATCTTTATTTAATTATTATTATTATTATTATTTATTTTTAATATATTATATTATTATTATTATAAATTATATATATTTATTATTATTCTTTTAGTTTATTTTTGTTTCATTTTTATATTTATTATTTTTATTTAATTATTATTATTTATTTTTAATATATTATATTATTATACAGGATCTATATGGGGCCAACAGTTTGCTCAGCGCTTTACAATATAACGGGAAACAATACAGCAACAATACAGCTCAATACAAGAGGGATAGGAGGGCCCTGGTCCTCAGAGCTTACAATCTAGGAGGGAGGGGCTGGTGGTACAAAAGGTAGTAACTGTGGGGGATGGACTGGTAGGAGGAGTAGAAGATTCCATTATTAGCCGAGGGCAGGATAGGCTTCCCTGAAGAGATAGGTAAGAATAGCAGCCTGGGCGTGAGTCAGCGGGGTCTAATTTAGGTCAGGGCTGAAGGCTCTGCAGGTCAGTTCCCTGATACCTCCCCCTGATCTAGAGACTTGGAGAAGTCTCTGGAACTCAGTGGGTGGGGGTGAGGAGGGGCTGGCCTGCACACTTAGGGCCCCTTTTATACGAGAAGGCCGATCGGGTCCGCCTGTCCATCTTTGGTTTTGTTAACTTTTTTTTTTGTCGCAGTATAGATCCACGCTTGACCCCAGCATGTTCGAATTATTATACGACCGCTTCAAAAGCGATATTTTTTCGCACGATTTTCTGATCGTGTGAACATTTGAGTACTTGAGCACTGCCCGAGGGCCCGGGGTCAGTAGGGGGCCCCATGAAATGACCCTGGTACCTTTTTATAGGCTTTTTTGGGTGTGCTTTGAGTGTGGGCAAGGACACAGGGGCCCCATGATCACCTATTGCCCGGGGACCCCATGATTTGTCAGTCCGCCCCTGTGTGTCGTAGGTACACCCCATATTTGCTCTCACTGTGACCTCTTTTTTTGGGTCGCTGGTTAGAAGGGTCCTGGAAATCTAGGTTTATGTCCTTCTTTTCCTTTATGTACGGTACGGAACCCCCGGCAGTCATGAGAGTAATCTGGTAAATTGTCCGCTCTAACAATGCCAGTCGTTTCATACCACGGATTTGTACTGCTGCTCTGAGTGTTAGAAGCTTGTGGCAGGATCTTGTATCTATGGGTACATCTTCTTTTGTTTTTTTTTTTGTTTTTTTATTATTTTGCAAATTGCCGTCTTTCTTAAATAAAAATTTCTAAAAAAAAAAAGGTCAAGAAAAAACTAGTGCGATATGCAGGGCTGGATCTAGCCTGTCTGATGTGGGGGTGCAGTAAAAAATGTAGGACGGCAGAGAATGGGTAGTCAGCATGGAAGAGGATAGGGGTCATTGCTGGCAGGGCAGAGGACAGGGGTGAATACTGACAGAGCAGAGGACAGGGGTCACTGCTGGCAGGACAGAGGACAGGGGTCACTGCTGGCAGGACAGAGGACAGGGGTCACTGCTGGCAGGACAGAGGACAGGGTTCACTGCTGGCAGGGCAGAGGACAGGGGTCACTGCAGGGAGGGCAGAAGACAAAGGTCACTGCTGGCAGGGCAGAAGACCGGGGTCATTGCTGGCAGGACAGAGGACAGGGGTCACTGCTGGCAGGGCAGAGGACAGGAGTGAATACTGACAGGGCAGAGTACAGGGGTCATTGCTGGCAGGGCAGAAGACAGGGGTCAATGCAAGTAGGGCAGAGGACAGGGGTCACTGCTGGCAGGGCAGAGGACAGGGGTCATTGCTGGTACGGCAGAGGACAGGAGTCATTTCTGGCAGGGCAGAGGACAGGGGTCATTTCTGGAAGGGCAGAAGACAGGGGACACTGCTTGCAGGGCAGAGGACAGGGGTCACTGCTGGCAGAGCAGAAGACAGGGGTCACTGCTGGCAGGGTAGAAAACACGGGTCACTGCTGGCAGGGCAGAAGACAGGGGTCATTGCTGGCAGGGCAGAGGACAGGGGTGAATACTGGCAGGGCAGAGTACAGGGGTCATTGCTGGCAGGGCAGAAGACAGGGGTCACTGCTGGCAGGGCAGAAGACAAGGGTCACTGCTGGCAGGGCAGAGGACAGGGGTCATTGCTGGTAGGGCAGAGGACAGGAGTCATTGCTGGCAGGGCAGAGGACAGAGGTCACTGCTGGCAGGGCAGAAGACAGGGGTCATTGCTGGCAGGACAGAGGACAGGGGTCACTGCTGGCAGGGCAGAGGACAGGGGTCACTGCTGGCAGGGCAGAGGACAGGGGTCATTGGTGGCAGGGCAGAGGACAGGGGTCATTGATGGCAGGGCAGAGGACAGGGGTCATTGATGGCAGGGCAGAGGAAGAAGGGTCAGCCGCACACCAGAGGATAGATGAATATAGTGTGTATTTATTGATCCATAGGACACACAAAACACCAGGACGTGAATACAGGACTTGTTAACGTGTTTCACACGATCTCGTGCTTAATCATAACTGCTGGCAGGGCAGAGGACAGGAGTCACCACTGGCAGGGCAGAGGGAAAGGAGGGCCCTGATCCTTGGAGCTTACAATCTAGGAGGGAGGGGCTAGTGGTACAAATGGTAGTAACTGTGGGGAATGGACTGGTAGGAGGAGTAGAAGATTCCATTATTAGCTGAGGGAAGGATAGGCTTCCATGAAGAGATAGGTTCACCTAAAAGTGAGCAGAGTAGGCGAGAGTCTGATAAATTTGGGTAGAGAGTTCCAGAGGATGGGGGAAGCTCTGGAGAAGTCCTGGAGACGAGCATGGGAGGAGGAGACAAGGGAGCTAGAGAGTAGGAGGTCTTGCCAGGAGCGGAGAGTACGGTTTGGGTGGTATTTGGAGACAAGATCGGTGATTTAATTTGGGGCGGAGTTATAAATGGCTTTATACGTTATTGTTAATGTTTTGAATTTTATTGTTGGGCAACGGGAAGCCAGTGGAGGGATTGGCAGAGAGGGGTGGAGGACACTGAGTGGAGGCCAGTGGAGGGATTGGCAGAGAGGGATGGAGGACACTGAGCGGAGGCCAGTGGAAGGATTGGCAGAGAGGGATGAAGAACACTGAGTGGAGGCCAGTGGAGGGATTGGCAGAGAGGGGTGGAGGACACTGAGTGGAGGTCAGTGGAGGGATTGGCAGAGAGGGGTGGCTGATACAGAATGGTTAGTAAGGTGGATGAGTCTGGCAGAAGCATTCATGATAGACTGAAGAAGGGATAGCCTGCGATGAGGTCGGTCAATGAGGAGGGAGTTACAATAGTCAAGGTGAGATATAACAAGGGAGTGAATAAGTTGCTTAGTAGTTTCCGGAGTTAGGAACGGGCGTATCTTGGAGATGTTGCGGAGGTTGCAGATGTTGCGGAGGTTGGAGATGTTGCGGAGGTCGGAGATGCTGCGGAGGTTGGAGATGTTGCGGAGGTGAAGTCTACAAGATTTGGACAGTGATTGGATTTGGGACTGAAAGGACAGATGGGAGTCTAGGATTACACCGCATACCCTGGCATGAGGGGAGGGACTAATGATTGTGTTATTGATCTTGATGGAGAAGTCGGGGGAAGGGGCACGGGCTGGGGGGAATACTAAGAGCTCAGTTTTTCAGGTGTTGCACATGTGTGTTCTTCTGTGGACCAACCAGAGCTTGGTGGCATCTTAAAAGATGCTTTCTACCTCCTACTATGGGTTTAAAACTCACACCTCTCAACCAAACCAATTAACCAACTGAAGCAAAGCAAATCACCACACTAGCACCCAGAGCACCACCAACACTTTTATTCCTGGATCTCCTATATTGAAGGATCTGCCTGTTTATGGTCAGCCTAAGTCAGACAAGACTTTAAGCTTTCTTTACTTACCTTAATCCTCACTCCAAAAGGGTCCCTTCAGTGGTGCAATCGGCCCCTCTCTGAGGAACTCCTGACCGGGGGTTGCACTTTTGCCACCTCTATGTGCAATGCTGGGTTCCATCTCCTCCTAATGAGCATTTAACCCTCGTAATGCAGGGGAGGGGCACTGTCAGGGTTTTTTTCTCCAGCCCCAAGTTGGACTTTAGGCCTAAATAAGCTTCTTCAAAATGCTTTTACTCCATTCATCAAGTTCAATAACGTCAACGTACCATGCCAAGGAACCTGACACATGGAAAACCTTAAGTGATGATCAATCCTTGCCACCTTTGCTATAGAATTCTTGGACAGCTAAGTCATATAAACACTTAGAAAGGAAGCGTATAAATCTGAAGACCGATGCGGAAAGTTACTGATGCTTGCACCGAGAACTGTAGAACAATGCATCAAAACTCAACAGGCTCCAGTCAGCGCTATTAATAATGGCAAACTATCAAGAGGACAGATGGCTTTCACCCGGCAATGTTTTTTTTTCTAGCCACCATCCAGCATGAGGGTGACGCTAAACTATGAGATGCTGACATAGGATAAAGGAAGAAGGAATATAATGGTGGACCCCCCGGCATACAGTCATTCATTACTAATACAGGGCTGTGCCGATCTTACACTTTGTTTGGCCTGTAAAATATGTTTTAGAGTTGAATGAGACCCCAACAGAGTCCCTCTTAGATCACAGTCCACCCTTGGTTAGGCAGCCTCTGCTGACCTGAAACCTCAGTCTGTGGGCTGCATTGAGAAGAAGGTCTGAACTGATGGAGTAGACAGAGGGTGGAGGGACAACTCATCCCTAGACCTCCTCTTTCCTCCTAAAACCCCCCAAGAGCACCTTAGCTTCCTCCCTCCCTTAGAGCCCTTCAGCCCCTCCTTCCCACGAGCATTACATACATTTTGGCAATGCACACGTTGATATTAGCCCCATCCCCACCTCCACATGGGGGGTAGGAGTGTTGCGCAGTTTTCTGCCATCTTTGCACTGGGCAGTGGTTGACCTTGTCCCAGCACTGCTTGAAGGCAACTGAGCCACCTGAAAACCAGGCATCTGGGGCAGCCACAAGTGGACCATCTCAACTCAGAAGGACAGCAAAACTTTGAAGAAGCAACTGAGCCACCTGAAAACCAGGCATCTGTAGAACTCTGGCATCTTAGCAATGCTGGAATGTCCTCCTAAGCTGAATCACAAATTAGTTTACCTGGCTGATCAAAGGTGTCAGGAGAAGATGTTCGGATCCCTAGAAGGAGGAATAATTACTTGCTTTATTTAATGTCACAAGCAAACTAGCAATTGAAAAATGCCGGTAATGTAAAAGAAATTGGAGCATCTGTTTTCACATCAGAGAAAATGCCGTATTAACCAGGTGTTTGTCACAGCCAGCAGCAGCAAATGCAAATGGAGGGGTGGCAATTTGGAGATGGGCTTGTGACTGCATGTAAGCTTGTGTTTAATTACGGTGAGAAGATAACGTTTTCTCATTTTTACTTTCTACAGAAGTGGCAGAATAAGGGCCAAGCTCTGCTTTGCTTTGGGAAATCAAGAAAACCATTATTCTCTGGCCTTGAAAGAACGGTTCTTTGCTCTTTATGTGTTGTCCTCAATTTTGGCACCATTTTTTTTTGTACAGGAAAAATGTGGACTAAAGCAGACTCAATCATCATACCCTGGAGGAACCCATGCTTAAAACAATTACGCGCACCGGCCACTTTATTAGGTACACCTTGATAGTGCCAAGAAAATCTCCCCCACACCATGACACCACCAGCCTGAATCGTTGATACAAGGCAGGATGGATTCATCACATCATGACACCACCAGCCTGAATTGTTGATACAAGGCAGGATGAATCCACCACACCATGACACCACCACCACCAGCCTGAATCGTTGATACAAGGCAGGATGGATCCAATACATCATGACACCACCATCACCAGCCTGAACCATTGATACAAGGCAGGATGGATCCACCACATCATGACACCACCACCACCACCAACCTGAATCGTTGATACAAGGCAGGATGGATCCACCACGCCATGACACCACCACCACCAGCCTGAATCGTTGATACAAGGCAGGATGGATCCACCACATCATGTTACCACCACCACCACCAGCTTGAATCGTTGTTACAAGGCAGGATGGATCCACCACACCATGACACCACCACCGCCAACCTGAATCATTGATACAAGGCAGGATGGATTCACCACATCATGACACCACCACTACCACCAGCCTGAACCGCTGATACAAGGCAGGATGGATCCACCACACCATGACACTACCAGCCTGAATCGTTGATACAAGGCAGGATGGATCCACCACACCATGACACCACCATCACCAGCCTGAATCGTTGATACAAGGCAGGATGGATCCACCACATCATGACACCACCACCACCAGCCTGAATCGTTGATACAAGGCAGGATGGATCCGTGTTTTCATGTGGTTTACGCCAAATTCTGACCTTACCATCTAACTGTCGTAGCTGAATCGAGACTCATCAGACCAGGCAAAATTTTTCCAATCTTCTATTGTCTAATTTTTGTGAGCCTGTGCGAATTGTAACCTCTGTTTCCTGTTCTTAGCTGACAGGAGTGGCACCCAGTGTGGTCTTCTGCTGTAGCCCACCTGCTTCAAGTTTATATGTGTTGTGTGTTCAGAGATGGTATTCTGCATACCTTGGGTGTAATTAGTATTTTTTTGAGTTACTGTTGTCTATCATCTGGAACCAGTCTGCCCATTCTCCTCTGACCTCTGACATCAGTGAGGCATTTTCCTCCACACAACTGCAGCTCACTGGATATTTTCTCTTTTTTGGACCATTCTCTGTAAACCCTAGATATGGTTGTGTGTAAAAATCCCAGTAGATGAGCAGTTTTTGAAATACGTCAAACCAGCCCATCTGGCACCAACAACCATGCCGCCTTCAAAATCATGTAAATCCCCTTTTTTCCCCATTCTGATGCTCGGTTTGAACTTCAGCAAGTCATCTTCACCTTCTAGATGCTTAAATGCATTGAGTTGCTGCCACGTGATTGGCTGATTAGTAATTTGTGTTACCAAGCAATTGAACAGGTGGTCCTAATAAAGAGGCCGGTGAGTGTATATTGAATTTTTTTTTTATTTGAAATTTGCTGCTTCTTCTTCAAAGTTTTGTTGTCCTTCTGAGTTGAGATGGTCCACTTGTGGCTGTCCCAGATGCCTGGTTTTTAAGTGGCTCAGTCGCTTCTTCTTCAAAGTTTTGCTGTCCTTCTGAGTTGAGATTGTCCACTTGTGGCTGTCCCAGATACCTGGTTTTCAGGTGGCTCATTTGCTTCTTCTTCAAAGTTTTTCTGTCCTTCTGAGTTGAGATGGTCCACTTGTGGCTGCCCCAGATACCTGGTTTTCAGGTGGCTCAGTTGCCTTCAAGCAGTGCTGGGACAAGGTCAATCACTGCCCAATGCAAAGATGGCAGGAAACTGCGCAACACCCCTACCCCCCATGTGGAGGTGGGGATGGGGCTAATATCAACGTATGCAGTGTGCTATGCCAAAATGTATGTAATGCTCGTGGGAAGGTGGGGCTGAGGGGCTCTAAGGGAGGGAGGAAGCTAAGGTGCTCTTGAGGGGTTTTAGGAGGAAAGGGGAGGTCTAGGGATGAGTTGTCCCTCCACCCTCTGTCTACTCCATCAGTTCAGACCTTCTTCTCAATGCAGCCCACAGACTGAGGTTTCAGGTCAGCAGAGGCTGCCTAAGCAAGGGTGGACTGTGATCCAAGAGGGACTCTGTTGGGGTCTCATTCAATTGTAAAACATATTTTACAGGCCAAACAAAAAAAAAGTCAAAGATTTGCCCCATGCTGAAAGGTTTGGACACCCCTGAGATAGAGCAACAGCTGGTCTATGCCTTTTGCAAAACACCTTTAACGGTTCCATTAAAAACAGCCTTCTCTGATACTTTACCATATACCTCCACATGAAAGAAGAAGAAAAAAAAAAAAACGCAATGTGGAATGTGCTACATTCGGTTCGCACATTCCTAGGACAGTGAAACTTTCACAAAAATAAATATATAGCCAAGGAAACCTCAAATCCATGAAAAAACACTGAGAGGCAAACCCCCCCCCCCTCAGAAAAGTAGAAGTACGAGTGACCGCCAAGTGACACGCACCACCGCGGTGCAAAGCGACAAATCCAGGAGACAGCAGATGTTTTGTGACATGTAAATAACAGGCGATGAGGTGAATCGGACGAGGTGGAGAAAGCTCTACAAGATTAAATTACTTTGTACAGATCACCAGTTGCTTGAAGTAGACGAGATTTCTTTCTCTAGCCTGGACTACAGTGACTATCCGTGGAGACAACCACCACCAAACCTGCCACCTTCCCAATGACGCCTGTTGACTGATTGGTGGTGAGCTCACACATATACAGTACAAGTTCATGAATAACAGAACTTCATCCTTAATAAAGAGACGTCCTTCCATCCCCATTACATTGTTCATAAGACTTTTGGGCTTGCACACTAAAACAAACTGTGGGCATCATGGTGGCTAAATGGTTGGCACTCCCGCCTGGCAGTACTCGTGTCGTGGGTTCAAATCCCAGCCACAGCACCACCTGCCTGGAGTTTGCATGTTCTCCCTGTGCCTGCGTGGGTTTCCTCCGGGTACTCCGGTTTCCTCCCACACTCCAAAAACATGCTGGTAGGCTAATTGGCTCCTGTCTAAATTGGCCCCAGTATATGTACGTATGAATGTGAGTTAGGGTAGGAAGCCCCTTGAGGGTTAGGGACCTTAGATTGTACACCCCTTGAGGGTTAGGGACTGATGTGAATGTACAATATAAACGTAAAGTGCGGCGTAAATTGGTGGCGCTATATAAGTACCTGCAATAAACAAATAACTAAAATATGTGCAAATTGCAAAAACCTATAGTGAGCAATAAAAAAAAAAAAAATGGCAGACAGCACTTACTTTTACCTATTGCAACCCATCCTTGTTCTTAATCCCTTTTAATTCCTCAAAATTAATATATTTATAATCATTTTTTCTAGCATTCCCCATATGAAAGAAAAATATATTTGAAATATATTTTAAAAATATTCTTCCCAAATATATTGCCGTATATTTGAAAGGTTACAATTTTGGCCGTATTCAATATATTTCAAAATATATTTCAATAAATATTGCATGTTGATATGTGTTTTTTAAATATATTCTTCAGATTTTTTTTTAACGCATAAAAAAAAAATTATTTTCACATATAATTTTTACATATATTTGTAAATGGATTCCAAAAATGTAGATTTCTATTTTCAAAGACATACAGTATACGGTATTTGAAATTTATTTTTTAAAATATTTTTCATGTATTTGGTAATAAAAAAACATTTCAACATGCAGTATGGCCATATTCAATATATTTCAATATATATATATACACTGCATGTTGAAATGCGTTTTTGTTACAGAATACATGCAAAATATTTTTAAAACTAAATATCAAATACTATATACTGTATGTCTTTAAAAATACAACTCTAGAAACTAACCCTCCAGCAGTAAATCAACCCCCATGCATCCTAACCCTAGAGCAGTGGTCTCCAAACTGCTGCCCCAGGGCCCGATGCAGCCCCTTGCTTGTCTTTTTCCAGCCCTCAAGGTATTATTCCTGCCTCTGACACCAACAATGTGACACTATTTATCCCCCTAATACCAATGATGGGACACTATTTCTGTCACTGAAACCAACAAAGTGACACTATTCCTTCCAATGACACCAACGATGGGGCATAATTCGTTCCACTGACATCAACAATCAGGCACTATTTCTCTTACTGACAACAAGAATAGGGCATTATTCCCCCTACTGGCACCAATGATGGGACACTATTCCTCCCTCCGGCACCAATGATGGGGCACTATTCCTCCCACTGATACCAATGATGGGACACTATTCCTCCCACTGATACCAATGATGGGAAACTATTCCTCCCACTGACACCAATGATGGGACACTATTCCTCCCACTGATACCAATGATGGGAAACTATTCCTCCCACTGACACCAATGATGGGACTCTATTCCTCCCACTGATACCAATGATGGGGCACTATTCCTCCCACTGATACCAGTGATGGGGCACTATTCCTCCCACTGACACCAATGATGGGGCACTATTCCTCCCACTGACACCAATGATGAGGCACTATTCCTCCCACTGATACCAATGATGGGGCACTATTCCTCCC